>NC_051216.1:2141403-2240000 GCF_015220715.1 Pygocentrus nattereri | reverse complement strand
TTCTGACAGTCTTTTATTGTGAAAGCAGAGCTAGCCTTTCTTCACTGTGTTTGTGGTACAGTGGAAAGAACTGTATCAGTTGAGAGCTGTAAGTGTCACAATGCAGACATGAGCTGAGGTAGAGCTCGCTATTAGCCTAAAGCCTTGCTGTCTGTATGGTGTGGCTGTGACCGACTACAGCCTTTAATAAAGCACAGTGACTTGTGCATAAGCTGTGTCTGTTTAATACTGGACAACGCCACACTGCGATATGTCCATAGATAGAAGTTATCTGAAACAGGCTTGGGTGAAACCTAAAACGTCCTTGGGTGAAGTTCTTTAATTTGTCGAGCAGGAGGTGCTACAGTGTTCCCAGCATGATTACATTCTGAGAGGCTATAAAGAAAATGAACACACCAGAGTAGGCAAACTGCAATAATATAGAAGTTTAACATTAGGCGATTAGTCTCTGCTTGTTTGTGGCTTGACCTATACTATCTATAATAGGTGACAAGGATTACAATGGATTGCCACAGGAAGGATTGGGTGAAAGCGGTGGCATGCAATTAAAAAGAGTCCTAGCAAAATGCACAGTGTGAAGCTTTCTGCAAAAGCCAAATTAAAAATACAAGGAACTGCTTAAATTCATCGCCCATGCTGGACCCTTGTGGGTGGTGGGCCAACATGGTCTCCCCACATTGCCTCTTCGGGCTGAGCCTGGCCCTGGTTATGTGGGCTGCCGGCCCCAGGCGCTTACAGAGGGAAGCTACCCCCCAGCCTGGCTCTAGGGTAGGTCCTGGTGACCCTCTCCTGGGCAGGGTACACAAGAGGGTTTTTTGGATTCTATTTAGTTGTTTTTAATTACGTAAACAGAGAAGGTAAGGCACGTACGGGTTGAATGGAAAGATTCTATAGGTAAGAAATCATTTGTTTTAAATTGGGACATTTTTCCAAAACATAAAGATTCCAAAACCATGCTGTTTTTGTTGCCCAAAAACAGTGATATATGACAAACCATGGGCTCACTGTATTATTGCATCCCTAGTGGTGACCCTAGGTGATTTGTCAAGCATGAGATTCTAGAGTTCTCTCAGCATAATTACACCGTGAAAGAGTAGAGAGAAAATATTACACACCGTAGCATTTGGAGTGTGTCCATCTGGCCTGGCATCTTTTGAATCCTGCAGAAAATAAATTTAGCATTAGATGATTGATCTGTGCCTCATTTGTAGCTCCTCCTACAATATCACCTATTGGGTGGTTGATGATTACAATCATGATTATTGCATCATGACAGTCTGTCGTTCTCTAAAAACAGAGTGTGAAGCTTCTGCAAAAGCCCAATTGAAAGTACAAGGAACTGCTTAAAGCTCATTTTACCCATAAACCAAATAAAATTGGTGTAGACATTTAAGTTCAGTCTTAAAACTTAAGTTCAGTTTTAGCAGAAGTTGATTTAACATTTGAGAAAGCTTCCACTCAGTGGAATCCGCCATCAAAACCTCAAAGAACTACAGCAAAACTTTATTGAAAAACTCAGTATGTACAACTCAGATATATTATAGGGCATATGGCAGTTCATTAGGTGTTCTCCACATAGTCCAGTGTACAGCAGAAAGAGCAGACCAGCTACAGATGTAAAGGACCACATTTAGCAGCTGAATGCTGGATTGACCTGGAGTGGGTCCACACACCAGTGCTGGTGCCTCCACATTGACATGCAGAGGTGCTCAATGAAGCTGTTCAAGTCCTCGGTGTGTCTCAGTGCCCCCACTCTGTATTTTTTTCCTGGAAAGATTTGACATTAAGCCATAGGGAGATCACAGGAAGCCACAGTAGATCACAATAGCTTTGTATTCAAACCCAGAAATGAAGACTTTTGTTTAGGTACACAGGCAAATGCTAAAACTATGTTACATCAGCCAAGGTTACTGTCCTATCTTTTAAGCTTTATTAATTAGATTTTTTACTACTATAGTGTAAAAAAGAACTTGAGTCTAACTGTTATTGATTCTCTGTTAGCATTCTACAGCAGTGCTCTGCTACATGATGCTATGCGATGCAGTATGTCTGGTGTTTGGAGGCCTTTACAGTTTCCCCTGACATTGAAAATGACTTGACACGGATGTTAAGTTCATCATCCTCATCATCATCATCACCGCTAACCATTTTGTCTAGATAGGGTCGCAGTACCAGTTGAGAGAGCAGAGAATCCCAGACGACTCTGTCCCCCGCAACTTCCTCCAGCTCATTCCCAGCGACTCCAAGCCGCTCCCAGGCCAACTTGGAGATATAATCCTCTATTGGGTCTTAGGACAACCCCAGGGTCTTGTCCCGGTAGGCCGTGCCTGGTACACCCCCACCGGGAGGCTTCAAGAGGGCATCCGGATCAGATGCCCGAACACCTCAGCTGGCTCCTCTAAGTGGGGAGGAGTAGTGGCTCTACTCGGAGCTCCTCCGGATGACTGATCTCCTAACCCTATCAAATAGTGTGTAGCCCGCCAACCTGCAAAGAAGCTCATTTCTGCCGCTGGTATTTGTGATCTCGTTCTTTCGGTCTTTACCCACAGCTCATGACCACAAGTGAGGATTGTGATGTAGACCAACTGGTAAACAGAGAGCTTCATCTTATTGCTCAGCTCTCTCTTCACCACTACAGTCCAGTACAGTGACCACATTACTGCTGCTGCCTATCCCAGCCTGGGGCCGATCTCACGATAACTCTTTCCATCACTTGTGAACAAGACACCAAGATACTTAAACTTCTCCACCTAGGGGGAAGTCCTTTCCGCTTACCTGGAGTGGGCATGCCCTCCTTTTCCGGGCTTAGACCATAGACTCAGACTTGGAGGTGCTGATTGGCATACCAACCCTCTTCACACTCAGCTGCAAACTGCTCCAGTGAGCACTGGAGGCATCCATGTGATCCAGCCAAAAGAACAACATCATCTGCAAATAGCAGAGACGCTACCCTCTGGCCTCCACACACAATGCCTTCCTGAACCCAGCTACGCCTTCACATTCTCTCCATGAAGATCACGAACAGGATTGGAGACAGGGCACAACCCTGGCAGAGTCCAAAGATAACACTGAGTTTGACTTAATGTCGAGTATACGAACACAGTTCTCCTCTCTCTGGGAGCACAGAGAATGAATGACCACAGTAGTAGCCCCCACAACCCATACTCCTGGAGGTCCTCCCACAAGATATCTCAGAGAATATGGTCGTAAACCTTCTCCAAATCCACAAAACACATGTAGACTGGGTTGGCAACCTTCCATGGCCCCTCAACAATCTGTAATAGGGTGAAAAGCTGGTCCATTGTTCCACGGATGGGACATAATCTGCATTGTTCCTCCTCAATCTGAGGTTCAACTATAGGTCAAAGTCTCCTTTCCAGCACCTTGGCATAGACTTTCCAAGGGAGGCTGAGCAGTGTGATCCCCCAATATTTGGCACACACTACTTAGTCCCCCTTTTTAAAAATATGGAGCACCACCCCAGTGTGCCAGTCCAATGGTGCTGTTCCCGAGGTCCATGCAATATTGTAGAGGCGTGTTAGCAATGACACCCCCAGAATATCCAGAGCCTTAAGCATCTCTGGATAAATCTTGTCCACCTCCGGTGCCTTGCTAGTGAGGAGCTTGCCCACTACATCTGAGACCTCCACCAGGGAAATGGAATTTCACATGCCAGAAACCTCTGGCCCTGACTATCGTAAGGGAGGCATGTCTGCTGAATTAAGGAGTTCCTCAAAGTGCTCCTCCCGCCAACCGACAATATTCTCATTTGAAGTCAAAGTTTCTCCACCCTTGCCAAATACAGCTTGGGCGCGGTCACCCCAACTGCTCCTGAGTCACTGGACAGTTGTCCAGATCCTCCTTGATGCTGAACAAAGGACTTTTTCGATGGCTTCACCAAACTTCTCCCATGCCCTGGACTTTGCGTCTGCCACCATTGCGGCTTCCACCTTTTTTGCCTGTCGGACCTGTTGAGGCGGGAATCCTTCAGGCCATCCAGTCCCTAAAGGCCTCTTTCTTCAGGTTGACTGCCTTCCTCACCACTGGTGTATATCAGGGTGTTCTTGAGTTACTGCCCTGAGAGGCATCCTCAAGCTTTTGGCCAGAGCTTCACCCAGCAGCTTCCACAATGGAGGTTTTGAACAGGGTCCATACAGTCTCCATGTCCATGAGAAAAGATCTCCTGTAGGTGGGAGTTGAAATTATTCAAAACAGGGGCCTCCGACCATCATTCCCAGCACACCCTTATTATTCACTTGGGCCTACCGGGTCTGACCATCAGTCTTCCCTACCATCTGATCCAACTCACCACCAGATGTGGATCAGTTGACAGCTCAGCACCTCTCTTACCCGAGTGCTCAGTACATATGGTTCAGAGTCAGATGAAACGACAACAAAGTCAGTCATTGACCTTTGAGCCAAGGAGCTCTGATATCATGTACACTTGTGAACATCCTTGAGATCAAACTTGGTGTTCGTTATGGACAATCCATGCCTGGCACAGAGGCCCAAACACAATTGACCATTCGAGTTTAGATCGGCCAGGCCATTCTTCCTAATCACACCTCTCCAGGTCTCCCAGTCATTGCCAACTTAAGCATTGAAGTCTCCCAGTAAGACTATGGAGTCTGTCGGCAGTACCCTTTCCAGACCCCCCCACTTGCTCCAAGAAGGCTGAATACTCTGATCTGTCGATTGGTGCATAAGGACACAAAATAGTAGGAGTTTTCCTCATCAAGGGCCTCCCTGCAATATCCCACTGCCTATATGACACTGCACTGCTTGCCCATGCTGGACCTTGTGGGTGGTGGGCCAACGTGGTCTCCCCACATTGCCTCTTCAGGCTGAGCCTGGCCTGGTTATGTGGGCTGCCCGGCCACCAGGTGCTTGCCGAGGGAAGCTACCCCCCGGCCTGGCTCTAGGGTAGGTCCAGGTGACCCTCTCCTGGGCACGGTACACAATTGTCTGTGTCGATTTTTCATGGAGGGTTTTTGGACTCTATTTGTTTGATTTAATTACGTAAACAGAGAAGGTAAGGCACGTACGGGTTGAATGGAGGTTCTATAGGTAAGAAATCATTTGTTTAAATTGGGACATTTTCCAAAACATAAAGATTCCAAAACCATGCTGATTTTGTTGCCCAAAAACAGTGATATATGACAAACCATGGGCTCACTGTATTATTGCATCCCTAGTGGTGACCCTAGGTGATTTGTCCAGCATGAGATTCTAGAGTTCTCTCAGCATAATTACACCGTGAAAGAGTAGAGAGTAAATATTACACACCGTAGCATTTGGAGTGTTTCCATCTGGCGCAGCATTTTGAATTCTACAAAAATAAAGCAATTCAAGGTTAGATGATTGATGTCTGCCTTATTTGTAGTTTTCCCTGCAATATCACATATTTGGCAACAAGGATTACAAAGGATTGTGACCAGAATGGGTGTGAGAATATTGTGGTGTGCAATTAAGAACATCCCCAGCAAACAGCAGAGTGAGGAGGTAGCCAGCACACAGGACTGCAGGGACAATGTTCGCTTAGACCTACCAGTGATTGTCTGAAATGGAAATGAGCATGGAAGGGTCTGTGTCTCCTTTTGATAGCAATTTTCATTTATGGGAGGAATATTGTGATATATTAGAGTATATTTTCCTGGCTAATGATGTTGCCAATAGAACTGTGAAGGCAAATTTATGTTAAAGTATCGTTGTTTTACATATTGTTTTTGTTTCTCTTCAAGGTTAGTGTTTTACATGTTGTACATAATTCAATCAAACTGGAAATGTCTTCAGAATAGACCCAACAGATTCCTTTAGTGTAGTATTAGAGTCTTTGTTTTTGTAAATTGCTTTGCTGGACTCCTGGCTTTCCTGATCTGGATGCAATACGTTATGTATATAGATAGAAATTATTATCTGAAAGAGACTTAGAAAAACCTTAAATGTCTATCTTGGTCACATTTGCCTGGATTTTTCAAGTTCAGCAGCAAATTAAACTAGGCAGGTACAATGTAATGACCCTAGGTGCAATTTTTTAATTTGTCCAGCAGGAGGTACTTAAGTTCTCTCAGCATAAATACGCTCTGAAAGAGCATTAAGAAAATATTACACACCGTAGCATTTGGAGTGTGTCCATCTGGCCTGGCCTCTTTTGAACCCTGCAAAAAAAAAAATTAAGCATTAGATGATTGATCAGTGCCTCATTTGTAGCTCCTCCTACAATATCACCTATTTGGGTGGTGATTATTACTGCAACGTGACAGTCTGTCGTTCTCTAAATAGCTGTGCTACTGTCCTGGTCATTCTAATCTGTATTCCATGGTGTAGCATGTGTAATAAGTGTTCTGAATGTTAATTCTGGGTTATTGCTCTCAGTCAGTAATTCTCTTGGTTATTCTGACAGTCTTTTATTGTGAAAGCAGAGCTAGCCTTTCTTCACTGTGTATGTGGTACAGTGGAAAGAACTGTGTCAGTTGAGAGCTGTAAGTGTCACAATGCAGACATGAGCTGAGGTAGAGCTCGCTATTAGCCTAAAGCCTTGCTGTCTGTATGGTGTGGCTGTGATCGACTACAGCCTTTAATAAAGCACAGTGACTTGTGCATAAGCTGTGTCTGTTTAATACTGGACAACGCCACACTGCGATATGTCCATAGATAGAAGTTATCTGAAACAGGCTTGGGTGAAACCTAAAACGTCCTTGGGTGAAGTTCTTTAATTTGTCGAGCAGGAGGTGCTACAGTGTTCCCAGCATGATTACATTCTGAGAGGCTATAAAGAAAATGAACACACCAGAGTAGGCAAACTGCAATAATATAGAAGTTTAACATTAGGCGATTAGTCTCTGCCTTGTTTGTGGCTTGACCTATACTATCTATAATAGGTGACAAGGATTACAGTGGATTGCCACAGGAAGAATTGGGTGAAAGCGGTGGCATGCAATTAAAAAGAGTCCTAGCAAAATGCACAGTGTGAAGCTTTCTGCAAAAGCCAAATTAAAAATACAAGGAACTGCTTAAATTCATCGCCCATGCTGGACCTTGTGGGTGGTGGGCAAACATGGTCTCCCCACATTGCCTCTTCGGGCTGAGCCTGGCCTGGTTATGTGGGCTGCCGGCCACCAGGCGCTTGCCGAGGGAAGCTACCCCCCAGCCTGGCTCTAGGGTAGGTCCTGGTGACCCTCTCCTGGGCAGGGTACACAAGAGGGTTTTTGGATTCTATTTAGTTGTTTTAATTACGTAAACAGAGAAGGTAAGGCACGTACGGGTTGAATGGAAAGATTCTATAGGTAAGAAATCATTTGTTTAAATTGGGACATTTTCCAAAACTTAAAGATTCCAAAACCATGCTGTTTTGTTGCCCAAAAACAGTGATATATGACAAACCATGGGCTCACTGTATTATTGTATCCCTAGTGGTGACCCTAGGTGATTTGTCAAGCATGAGATTCTAGAGTTCTCTCAGCATAATTACACCGTGAAAGAGTAGAGAGAAAATATTACACACCGTAGCATTTGGAGTGTGTCCATCTGGCCTGGCATCTTTTGAATCCTGCAGAAAATCAATTTAGCATTAGATGATTGATCTGTGCCTCATTTGTAGCTCCTCCTACAATATCACCTATTTGGGTGGTGATGATTACAATCATGATTATTGCATCATGACAGTCTGTCGTTCTCTAAAAACAGAGTGTGAAGCTTTCTGCAAAAGCCCAATTGAAAGTACAAGGAACTGCTTAAAGCTCATTTTACCCATAAACCAAATAAAATTGTGTAGACATTTAAGTTCAGTCTTAAAACTTAAGTTCAGTTTTAGCAGAAGTTGATTTAACATTTGAGAAAGCTTTCCACTCAGTGGAATCTGCCATCAAAAACCTCAAAGAACTACAGCAAAACTTTATTGAAAACTCAGTATGTACAACTCAGATATATATAGGGCATATGGCAGTTCATTAGGTGTTCTCCACATAGTCCAGTGTACAGCAGAAAGAGCAGACCAGCTACAGATGTAAAGGACCACATTTAGCAGCTGAATGCTGGATTGACCTGGAGCTGGGTCCACACACCAGTGCTGGTGCTCCACATTGACATGCAGAGGTGCTCAATGAAGCTGTTCAAGTCCTCGGTGTGTCTCAGTGCCCCACTCTGTATTTTTTTCCTGGAAAGATTTGACATTAAAGCCATAGGGAGATCACAGGAAGCCACAGTAGATCACAATAGCTTTGTATTCAAACCCAGAAATTAAGACTTTTGTTTAGGTAAACAGGCAAATGCTAAAACTATGTTACATCAGCCAAGGTTACTGTCCTATCTTTTTAAGCTTTATTTAATTAGATTTTTTACTACTATAGTGTAAAAAAGAACTTGAGTCTAACTGTTATTGATTCTCTGTTAGCATTCTACAGCAGTGCTCTGCTACATGATGCTATGCGATGCAGCATGTCTGGTGTTTGGAGGCCTTTACAGTTTCCCCTGACATTGAAAATGACTTGACACGGATGTTAAGTTCATCATCCTCATCATCATCATCACCGCTAACCATTTTGTCTAGATAGGGTCGCAGTACCAGTTGAGAGAGCAGAGAATCCCAGACGACTCTGTCCCCCGCAACTTCCTCCAGCTCATTCCCAGCGACTCCAAGCCGCTCCCAGGCCAACTTGGAGATATAATCCTCTATTGGGTCTTAGGACAACCCCAGGGTCTTGTCCCGGTAGGCCGTGCCTGGTACACCCCCACCGGGAGGCTTCAAGAGGGCATCCGGATCAGATGCCCGAACCACCTCAGCTGGCTCCTCTAAGTGGGGAGGAGTAGTGGCTCTACTCGGAGCTCCTCCCGGATGACTGATCTCCTAACCCTATCAAATAGTGTGTAGCCCGCCAACCTGCAAAGAAAGCTCATTTCTGCCGCTGGTATTTGTGATCTCGTTCTTTCGGTCTTTACCCACAGCTCATGACCACAAGTGAGGATTGTGATGTAGACCAACTGGTAAACAGAGAGCTTCATCTTATTGCTCAGCTCTCTCTTCACCACTACAGTCCAGTACAGTGACCACATTACTGCTGCTGCCTATCCCAGCCTGGGGCCGATCTCACGATAACTCTTTCCATCACTTGTGAACAAGACACCAAGATACTTAAACTTCTCCACCTAGGGGGAAGTCCTTTCTGCTTACCTGGAGTGGGCATGCCCTCCTTTTCCGGGCTTAGACCATAGACTCAGACTTGGAGGTGCTGATCGGCATACCAACCTCTTCACACTCAGCTGCAAACTGCTCCAGTGAGCACTGGAGGCATCCATGTGATCCAGCCAAAAGAACAACATCATCTGCAAATAGCAGAGACGCTACCCTCTGGCCTCCACACACAATGCCTTCCTGAACCCAGCTGCGCCTTCACATTCTCTCCATGAAGATCACGAACAGGATTGGAGACAGGGCACAACCCTGGCAGAGTCCAAAGATAACACTGAGTTTGACTTAATGTCGAGTATACGAACACAGTTCTCTCTCTCTGGGAGCACAGAGAATGAATGACCCACAGTAGTAGCCCCCACAACCCATACTCCTGGAGGTCCTCCCACAAGATATCTCAGAGAATATGGTCGTAAACCTTCTCCAAATCCACAAAACACATGTAGACTGGGTTGGCAACCTTCCATGGCCCCTCAACAATCTGTAATAGGGTGAAAAGCTGGTCCATTGTTCCACGGCCGGGACATAATCTGCATTGTTCCTCCTCAATCTGAGGTTCAACTATAGGTCAAAGTCTCCTTTCCAGCACCTTGGCATAGACTTTCCAAGGGAGGCTGAGCAGTGTGATCCCCCAATATTTGGCACACACTATTTAGTCCCCCTTTTTAAAAATATGGAGCACCACCCCAGTGTGCCAGTCCAATGGTGCTGTTCCCGAGGTCCATGCAATATTGTAGAGGCGTGTTAGCAATGACACCCCCAGAATATCCAGAGCCTTAAGCATCTCTGGCTGAATCTTGTCCACCTCCGGTGCCTTGCTAGTGAGGAGCTTGCCCACTACATCTGAGACCTCCACCAGGGAAATGGAATTTCACATGCCAGAAACCTCTGGCCCTGACTATCGTAAGGGAGGCATGTCTGCTGAATTAAGGAGTTCCTCAAAGTGCTCCTCCCGCCAACCGACAATATTCTCATTTGAAGTCAAAGTTTCTCCACCCTTGCCAAATACAGCTTGGGCGCGGTCACACCAAGTGCTCCTGAGCTCTTTACCCGAGTGCTCAGTACATATGGTTCAGAGTCAGATGAAACGACAACAAAGTCAGTCATTGACCTTTGAGCCAAGGAGCTCTGATATCATGTACACTTGTGAACATCCTTGAGATCAAACTTGGTGTTCGTTATGGACAATCCATGCCTGGCACAGAGGCCCAAACACAATTGACCATTCGAGTTTAGATCGGCCAGGCCATTCTTCCTAATCACACCTCTCCAGGTCTCCCAGTCATTGCCAACTTAAGCATTGAAGTCTCCCAGTAAGACTATGGAGTCTGTCGGCAGTACCCTTTCCAGACCCCCCCACTTGCTCCAAGAAGGCTGAATACTCTGATCTGTTGATTGGTCCATAAGGACACAAAATAGTAGGAGTTTTCCTCATCAAGGGCCTCCCTGCAATATCCCACTGCCTATATGACACTGCACTGCTCGCCCATGCTGGACCTTGTGGGTGGTGGGCCAACGTGGTCTCCCCACATTGCCTCTTCAGGCTGAGCCTGGCCTGGTTATGTGGGCTGCCCGGCCACCAGGTGCTTGCCGAGGGAAGCTACCCCCCGGCCTGGCTCTAGGGTAGGTCCAGGTGACCCTCTCCTGGGCACGGTACACAATTGTCTGTGTCAATTTTTCATGGAGGGTTTTTGGACTCTATTTGTTTGTTTTTAATTACGTAAACAGAGAAGGTAAGGCACGTACGGGTTGAATGGAGGTTCTATAGGTAAGAAATCATTTGTTTAAATTGGGACATTTTCCAAAACATAAAGATTCCAAAACCATGCTGATTTTGTTGCCCAAAAACAGTGATATATGACAAACCATGGGCTCACTGTATTATTGCATCCCTAGTGGTGACCCTAGGTGATTTGTCCAGCATGAGATTCTAGAGTTCTCTCAGCATAATTACACCGTGAAAGAGTAGAGAGTAAATATTACACACCGTAGCATTTGGAGTGTTTCCATCTGGCGCAGCATCTTTTGAATTCTACAAAAATAAAGCAATTCAAGGTTAGATGATTGATGTCTGCCTTATTTGTAGTTTTCCCTGCAATATCACATATTTGGCAACAAGGATTACAAAGGATTGTGACCAGAATGGGTGTGAGTATATTGTGGTGTGCAATTAAGAACATCCCCAGCAAACAGCAGAGTGAGGAGGTAGCCAGCACACAGGACTGCAGGGACAATGTTCGCTTAGACCTACCAGTGATTGTCTGAAAATGGAAATGAGCATGGAAGGGTCTGTGTCTCCTTTTGATAGCAATTTTCATTTATGGGAGGAATATTGTGATATATTAGAGTATATTTTCCTGGCTAATGATGTTGCCAATAGAACTGTGAAGGCAAATTTATGTTAAAGTATCGTTGTTTTACATATTGTTTTTGTTTCTCTTCAAGGTTAGTGTTTTACATGTTGTACATAATTCAATCAAACTGGAAATGTCTTCAGAAAAGACCCAACAGATTCCTTTAGTGTAGTATTAGAGTCTTTGTTTTTGTAAATTGCTTTTGCTGACTCCTGGCTTTCCTGATCTGGATGCAATACGTTATGTATATAGATAGAAATTATTATCTGAAAGAGACTTAGAAAAACCTTAAATGTCTATCTTGGTCACATTTGCCTGGATTTTTCAAGTTCAGCAGCAAATTAAACTAGGCAGGTACAATGTAATGACCCTAGGTGCAATTTTTTAATTTGTCCAGCAGGAGGTACTTAAGTTCTCTCAGCATGAATACGCTCTGAAAGAGCATTAAGAAAATATTACACACCGTAGCATTTGGAGTGTGTCCATCTGGCCTGGCCTCTTTTGAATCCTGCAAAAAATAAATTTAGCATTAGATGATTGATCAGTGCCTCATTTGTAGCTCCTCCTACAATATCACCTATTTGGGTGGTGATTATTACTGCATCGTGACAGTCTGTCGTTCTCTAAATAGCTGTGCTACTGTCCTGGTCATTCTAATCTGTATTCCATGGTGTAGCATGTGTAATAAGTGTTCTGAATGTTAATTCTGGGTTATTGCTCTCAGTCAGTAATTCTCTTGGTTATTCTGACAGTCTTTTATTGTGAAAGCAGAGCTAGCCTTTCTTCACTGTGTTTGTGGTACAGTGGAAAGAACTGTATCAGTTGAGAGCTGTAAGTGTCACAATGCAGACATGAGCTGAGGTAGAGCTCGCTATTAGCCTAAAGCCTTGCTGTCTGTATGGTGTGGCTGTGACCGACTACAGCCTTTAATAAAGCACAGTGACTTGTGCATAAGCTGTGTCTGTTTAATACTGGACAACGCCACACTGCGATATGTCCATAGATAGAAGTTATCTGAAACAGGCTTGGATGAAACCTAAAACGTCCTTGGGTGAAGTTCTTTAATTTGTCGAGCAGGAGGTGCTACAGTGTTCCCAGCATAATTACATTCTGAGAGGCTATAAAGAAAATGTACACACCAGAGTAGGCAAACTGCAATAATATAGAAGTTTAACATTAGGCGATTAGTCTCTGCCTTGTTTGTGGCTTGACCTATACTATCTATAATAGGTGACAAGGATTACAGTGGATTGCCACAGGAAGGATTGGGTGAAAGCGGTGGCATGCAATTAAAAAGAGTCCTAGCAAAATGCACAGTGTGAAGCTTTCTGCAAAAGCCAAATTAAAAATACAAGGAACTGCTTAAATTCATCGCCCATGCTGGACCTTGTGGGTGGTGGGCCAACATGGTCTCCCCACATTGCCTCTTCGGGCTGAGCCTGGCCTGGTTATGTGGGCTGCCGGCCACCAGGCGCTTGCCGAGGGAAGCTACCCCCCAGCCTGGCTCTAGGGTAGGTCCTGGTGACCCTCTCCTGGGCAGGGTACACAAGAGGGTTTTTGGATTCTATTTAGTTGTTTTTAATTACGTAAACAGAGAAGGTAAGGCACGTACGGGTTGAATGGAAAGATTCTATAGGCAGGGATGCACATAACTGGTACGCAGGTACGCATGCGCGACAAAAATTAGCAACGCGTACTGCCACTTGGGTCACTACCGCGCTCTTGTGTACTGACGATCCCTCCTGAAATATTTCACATGACTGCTCAAGTCGCCAGTGTACATCGGTAAATGTTGGTAATTATAGTCAAACATGTCTAAGAAGAAACAGACAACAGTAAGCAGCTTCTTTGGAGTTTCGCCCCCAACTAAGAAACAGCAACTGGAGCCAGAGCCGAAGAAAAGACTTTTTTCGGAGAAGTGGCTGCAAGAAGTGCCGTGGCTTGAGGCTAATGGTGAGCGAACAGAAATGTGGTGCAAGATTTGCCGTGCCCATCCACAGCTAGCAGACAAAACAGGTGCATTTTATAAAGGGTCGAAGAATTTCAATCATCCGTTATTTAACAAACACGAAAAGAGCAAGGAACATGCCACTGTGGCGCAAGCCATTGCTAATAAACAAGCTAGCCGAGAAGACATAGCAAGTCGTCCACTTAGCAGATGGCGAGACAAGCTTACTGATCAACAAAGGCAAGCCCTTTTTAACGTTTTTCTCCTTGCTTTCCATAAAGCGAAACACACCCGTCCCATGTCATTTGCGGAGGATATTCCGTTGCTGAAGCGGCTAGGAGTTAATGTTGGGACTGCTTATCATTCACGTGAAGGGGGCACAAGGATTATGCAGAGCATAGCGCATACCATCAGCAGGGAGCTACGAGCAAAGTTGCAGGCTGCTCAGTTTTGGGGACTGCTTTTTGACGGGTCCGAAGACATCACAAAAACTGAGCAGGAAATCGTGTACATTGTGTCAGTATCCACCAATGGAGAGTTTTCGTCAGACTTTCTCGGATTGGTCGAATTGGGTGCCGACCGCACCGCACAGGCAATAACAGACGGGCTTGTAAAACTTTTTCAGGACGCATGCTTGGACGACCGGAGAACAAAGTTGGTCGCTGTGTGCACAGACGGCGCAGCTGTTAACGTCGGGGTGTACAACGGCGTTGTGCCAAAACTAAAGGGACTAGTTGCGATTGGAGACAATCTTGTGCACATTCTGTGCACTGCACACACGCTGGAGAATTGCGCAAAATCAGCTGACCGCAAGGTTCCGTACTGCAACACCTTCAATCAGTCTGTGGTCAGGCTGCTGCAGTTTTATTTACAGAAAGGTGGTGCGAAAAAAAACGGCTGCATTGCAGAAGCTATGTGAAGAAAATGGGATCTCCTTTGTGAAATTGGGAAAGTTTCATAATATTAGGTGGTCTGCATGGCGGCACGAAGTACTGTTAAAAATATCAAGACTATTGCCAGCCATTAAAATGCAATTGGCTACAAGTGATAACCCTGACTTGCAGCATATCTGCACAGAGCGTTTTCAATGCTTTCTAACACACATGGTTGACATTGGCAACATTTTGAAGACCACATCAATCAGATTTCAGAAAGAAAAGCTGACCATAGGGGAATGTAAGGACGAACTCATGGTGGCCATTGGGCAATTCAAACTTATGCTTGATGCTGGAGACCATAGTGCACAGACTGTTTCTAATGCTGAGGCTGACATAGACAAGACAGACTTACTCAGTGCGTTAATTGAAGAGTTTGAAACTAGATATGACTCCCTTAAGTCATGTGATCACTTCTTAGTATTTGACCCTTCAACCTGGCCTCAGGAAATGCAAGGCCTCCACAGTTTTGGAAACACAACAATTTGCAACATTCTCCAAAAATACGAGGCCATCTTGCAGCTCAATAAAGACATCACTCTGACAGAATGGATGCGCTTAAAGCAGGCAGCAAAACGGCTGGGAGCATCTTCTGTGTATGACCTAGTCCAAATAGTAAATAATCCAAGTAACCCGGATGCTTACTCCAACATCAAAGAGTGTCTGTCTCTTGCACTGCCTTTGAGCAGTGCAGCTTGTGAGAGAGGTTTTTCACATCTTAACATAATCAAAAACAAATACAGATCCCGCCTGTCACATGCTCGTCTCTCAGCCCATATGCACATCCACCTGTCAAAGGAGACCACAGAGACATTTAACCCAAAGCCAGCTGTTGACCTGTGGATGGAGACAGCCAACCGGAGGCTCAACCAAGGGCAAGGAAGTACATCTATAGCAGCAGCATCATCTGAGGAGGACAATGGGGGCGAGAGTGCGGTGGATAGTGAGGAGGACTTTTAAGACTTATCACGGATGAGGTGAGTACCAAACACTATTTGCTGGTACTCACATGAGTAACTCACTAAAAAAGTTATGTGCACCCCTGTCTATAGGTAAGAAATCATTTGTTTAAATTGGGACATTTTCCAAAACATAAAGATTCCAAAACCATGCTGTTTTGTTGCCCAAAAACAGTGATATATGACAAACCATGGGCTCACTGTATTATTGCATCCCTAGTGGTGACCCTAGGTGATTTGTCAAGCATGAGATTCTAGAGTTCTCTCAGCATAATTACACCGTGAAAGAGTAGAGAGAAAATATTACACACCGTAGCATTTGGAGTGTGTCCATCTGGCCTGGCCTCTTTTGAATCCTGCAGAAAATAAATTTAGCATTAGATGATTGATCTGTGCCTCATTTGTAGCTCCTCCTACAATATCACCTATTTGGGTGGTGATGATTACAATCATGATTATTGCATCATGACAGTCTGTCGTTCTCTAAAAACAGAGTGTGAAGCTTTCTGCAAAAGCCCAATTGAAAGTACAAGGAACTGCTTAAAGCTCATTTTACCCATAAACCAAATAAAATTGTGTAGACATTTAAGTTCAGTCTTAAAACTTAAGTTCAGTTTTAGCAGAAGTTGATTTAACATTTGAGAAAGCTTTCCACTCAGTGGAATCCGCCATCAAAAACCTCAAAGAACTACAGCAAAACTTTATTGAAAACTCAGTATGTACAACTCAGATATATATAGGGCATATGGCAGTTCATTAGGTGTTCTCCACATAGTCCAGTGTACAGCAGAAAGAGCAGACCAGCTACAGATGTAAAGGACCACATTTAGCAGCTGAATGCTGGATTGACCTGGAGCTGGGTCCACACACCAGTGCTGGTGCTCCACATTGACATGCAGAGGTGCTCAACGAAGCTGTTCAAGTCCTCGGTGTGTCTCAGTGCCCCACTCTGTATTTTTTTCCTGGAAAGATTTGACATTAAAGCCATAGGGAGATCACAGGAAGCCACAGTAGATCACAATAGCTTTGTATTCAAACCCAGAAATGAAGACTTTTGTTTAGGTAAACAGGCAAATGCTAAAACTATGTTACATCAGCCAAGGTTACTGTCCTATCTTTTTAAGCTTTATTTAATTAGATTTTTTACTACTATAGTGTAAAAAAGAACTTGAGTCTAACTGTTATTGATTCTCTGTTAGCATTCTACAGCAGTGCTCTGCTACATGATGCTATGCGATGCAGCATGTCTGGTGTTTGGAGGCCTTTACAGTATCCCCTGACATTGAAAATGACTTGACACGGATGTTAAGTTCATCATCCTCATCATCATCATCACCGCTAACCATTTTGTCTAGATAGGGTCGCAGTACCAGTTGAGAGAGCAGAGAATCCCAGACGACTCTGTCCCCCGCAACTTCCTCCAGCTCATTCCCAGCGACTCCAAGCCGCTCCCAGGCCAACTTGGAGATATAATCCTCTATTGGGTCTTAGGACAACCCCAGGGTCTTGTCCCGGTAGGCCGTGCCTGGTACACCCCCACCGGGAGGCTTCAAGAGGGCATCCGGATCAGATGCCCGAACCACCTCAGCTGGCTCCTCTAAGTGGGGAGGAGTAGTGGCTCTACTCGGAGCTCCTCCCGGATGACTGATCTCCTAACCCTATCAAATAGTGTGTAGCCCGCCAACCTGCAAAGAAAGCTCATTTCTGCCGCTGGTATTTGTGATCTCGTTCTTTCGGTCTTTACCCACAGCTCATGACCACAAGTGAGGATTGTGATGTAGACCAACTGGTAAACAGAGAGCTTCATCTTATTGCTCAGCTCTCTCTTCACCACTACAGTCCAGTACAGTGACCACATTACTGCTGCTGCCTATCCCAGCCTGGGGCCGATCTCACGATAACTCTTTCCATCACTTGTGAACAAGACACCAAGATACTTAAACTTCTCCACCTAGGGGGAAGTCCTTTCCGCTTACCTGGAGTGGGCATGCCCTCCTTTTCCGGGCTTAGACCATAGACTCAGACTTGGAGGTGCTGATCGGCATACCAACCTCTTCACACTCAGCTACAAACTGCTCCAGTGAGCACTGGAGGCATCCATGTGATCCAGCCAAAAGAACAACATCATCTGCAAATAGCAGAGACGCTACCCTCTGGCCTCCACACACAATGCCTTCCTGAACCCAGCTACGCCTTCACATTCTCTCCATGAAGATCACGAACAGGATTGGAGACAGGGCACAACCCTGGCAGAGTCCAAAGATAACACTGAGTTTGACTTAATGTCGAGTATACGAACACAGTTCTCTCTCTCTGGGAGCACAGAGAATGAATGACCCACAGTAGTAGCCCCCACAACCCATACTCCTGGAGGTCCTCCCACAAGATATCTCAGAGAATATGGTCGTAAACCTTCTCCAAATCCACAAAACACATGTAGACTGGGTTGGCAACCTTCCATGGCCCCTCAACAATCTGTAATAGGGTGAAAAGCTGGTCCATTGTTCCACGGCCGGGACATAATCTGCATTGTTCCTCCTCAATCTGAGGTTCAACTATAGGTCAAAGTCTCCTTTCCAGCACCTTGGCATAGACTTTCCAAGGGAGGCTGAGCAGTGTGATCCCCCAATATTTGGCACACACTATTTAGTCCCCCTTTTTAAAAATATGGAGCACCACCCCAGTGTGCCAGTCCAATGGTGCTGTTCCCGAGGTCCATGCAATATTGTAGAGGCGTGTTAGCAATGACACCCCCAGAATATCCAGAGCCTTAAGCATCTCTGGATGAATCTTGTCCACCTCCGGTGCCTTGCTAGTGAGGAGCTTGCCCACTACATCTGAGACCTCCACCAGGGAAATGGAATTTCACATGCCAGAAACCTCTGGCCCTGACTATCGTAAGGGAGGCATGTCTGCTGAATTAAGGAGTTCCTCAAAGTGCTCCTCCCGCCAACCGACAATATTCTCATTTGAAGTCAAAGTTTCTCCACCCTTGCCAAATACAGCTTGGGCGCGGTCACCCCAACTGCTCCTGAGTCACTGGACAGTTGTCCAGATCCTCCTTGATGCTGAACAAAGGACTTTTTCGATGTCCTGAGTGCTCAGTACATATGGTTCAGAGTCAGATGAAACGACAACAAAGTCAGTCATTGACCTTTGCGCCAAGGAGCTCTGATATCATGTACACTTGTGAACATCCTTGAGATCAAACTTGGTGTTCGTTATGGACAATCCATGCCTGGCACAGAGGCCCAAACACAATTGACCATTCGAGTTTAGATCGGCCAGGCCATTCTTCCTAATCACACCTCTCCAGGTCTCCCAGTCATTGCCAACTTAAGCATTGAAGTCTCCCAGTAAGACTATGGAGTCTGTCGGCAGTACCCTTTCCAGACCCCCCCACTTGCTCCAAGAAGGCTGAATACTCTGATCTGTCGATTGGTGCATAAGGACACAAAATAGTAGGAGTTTTCCTCATCAAGGGCCTCCCTGCAATATCCCACTGCCTATATGACACTGCACTGCTCGCCCATGCTGGACCTTGTGGGTGGTGGGCCAACGTGGTCTCCCCACATTGCCTCTTCAGGCTGAGCCTGGCCTGGTTATGTGGGCTGCCCGGCCACCAGGTGCTTGCCGAGGGAAGCTACCCCCCGGCCTGGCTCTAGGGTAGGTCCAGGTGACCCTCTCCTGGGCACGGTACACAATTGTCTGTGTCAATTTTTCATGGAGGGTTTTTGGACTCTATTTGTTTGTTTTTAATTACGTAAACAGAGAAGGTAAGGCACGTACGGGTTGAATGGAGGTTCTATAGGTAAGAAATCATTTGTTTAAATTGGGACATTTTCCAAAACATAAAGATTCCAAAACCATGCTGATTTTGTTGCCCAAAAACAGTGATATATGACAAACCATGGGCTCACTGTATTATTGCATCCCTAGTGGTGACCCTAGGTGATTTGTCCAGCATGAGATTCTAGAGTTCTCTCAGCATAATTACACCGTGAAAGAGTAGAGAGTAAATATTACACACCGAAGCATTTGGAGTGTTTCCATCTGGCGCAGCATCTTTTGAATTCTACAAAAATAAAGCAATTCAAGGTTAGATGATTGATGTCTGCCTTATTTGTAGTTTTCCCTGCAATATCACATATTTGGCAACAAGGATTACAAAGGATTGTGACCAGAATGGGTGTGAGTATATTGTGGTGTGCAATTAAGAACATCCCCAGCAAACAGCGGAGTGAGGAGGTAGCCAGCACACAGGACTGCAGGGACAATGTTCGCTTAGACCTACCAGTGATTGTCTGAAAATGGAAATGAGCATGGAAGGGTCTGTGTCTCCTTTTGATAGCAATTTTCATTTATGGGAGGAATATTGTGATATATTAGAGTATATTTTCCTGGCTAATGATGTTGCCAATAGAACTGTGAAGGCAAATTTATGTTAAAGTATCGTTGTTTTACATATTGTTTTTGTTTCTCTTCAAGGTTAGTGTTTTACATGTTGTACATAATTCAATCAAACTGGAAATGTCTTCAGAAAAGACCCAACAGATTCCTTTAGTGTAGTATTAGAGTCTTTGTTTTTGTAAATTGCTTTTGCTGACTCCTGGCTTTCCTGATCTGGATGCAATACGTTATGTATATAGATAGAAATTATTATCTGAAAGAGACTTAGAAAAACCTTAAATGTCTATCTTGGTCACATTTGCCTGGATTTTTCAAGTTCAGCAGCAAATTAAACTAGGCAGGTACAATGTAATGACCCTAGGTGCAATTTTTTAATTTGTCCAGCAGGAGGTACTTAAGTTCTCTCAGCATGAATACGCTCTGAAAGAGCATTAAGAAAATATTACACACCGTAGCATTTGGAGTGTGTCCATCTGGCCTGGCCTCTTTTGAATCCTGCAAAAAATAAATTTAGCATTAGATGATTGATCAGTGCCTCATTTGTAGCTCCTCCTACAATATCACCTATTTGGGTGGTGATTATTACTGCATCGTGACAGTCTGTCGTTCTCTAAATAGCTGTGCTACTGTCCTGGTCATTCTAATCTGTATTCCATGGTGTAGCATGTGTAATAAGTGTTCTGAATGTTAATTCTGGGTTATTGCTCTCAGTCAGTAATTCTCTTGGTTATTCTGACAGTCTTTTATTGTGAAAGCAGAGCTAGCCTTTCTTCACTGTGTTTGTGGTACAGTGGAAAGAACTGTGTCAGTTGAGAGCTGTAAGTGTCACAATGCAGACATGAGCTGAGGTAGAGCTCGCTATTAGCCTAAAGCCTTGCTGTCTGTATGGTGTGGCTGTGACCGACTACAGCCTTTAATAAAGCACAGTGACTTGTGCATAAGCTGTGTCTGTTTAATACTGGACAACTCCACACTGCGATATGTCCATAGATAGAAGTTATCTGAAACAGGCTTGGATGAAACCTAAAACGTCCTTGGGTGAAGTTCTTTAATTTGTCAAGCAGGAGGTGCTACAGTGTTCCCAGCATAATTACATTCTGAGAGGCTATAAAGAAAATGAACACACCAGAGTAGGCAAACTGCAATAATATAGAAGTTTAACATTAGGCGATTAGTCTCTGCCTTGTTTGTGGCTTGACCTATACTATCTATAATAGGTGACAAGGATTACAGTGGATTGCCACAGGAAGGATTGGGTGAAAGCGGTGGCATGCAATTAAAAAGAGTCCTAGCAAAATGCACAGTGTGAAGCTTTCTGCAAAAGCCAAATTAAAAATACAAGGAACTGCTTAAATTCATCGCCCATGCTGGACCTTGTGGGTGGTGGGCCAACATGGTCTCCCCACATTGCCTCTTCGGGCTGAGCCTGGCCTGGTTATGTGGGCTGCCGGCCCCCAGGCGCTTACAGAGGGAAGCTACCCCCCAGCCTGGCTCTAGGGTAGGTCCTGGTGACCCTCTCCTGGGCAGGGTACACAAGAGGGTTTTTGGATTCTATTTAGTTGTTTTTAATTACGTAAACAGAGAAGGTAAGGCACGTACGGGTTGAATGGAAAGATTCTATAGGTAAGAAATCATTTGTTTAAATTGGGACATTTTCCAAAACATAAAGATTCCAAAACCATGCTGTTTTTGTTGCCCAAAAACAGTGATATATGACAAACCATGGGCTCACTGTATTATTGCATCCCTAGTGGTGACCCTAGGTGATTTGTCAAGCATGAGATTCTAGAGTTCTCTCAGCATAATTACACCGTGAAAGAGTAGAGAGAAAATATTACACACCGTAGCATTTGGAGTGTGTCCATCTGGCCTGGCATCTTTTGAATCCTGCAGAAAATCAATTTAGCATTAGATGATTGATCTGTGCCTCATTTGTAGCTCCTCCTACAATATCACCTATTTGGGTGGTGATGATTACAATCATGATTATTGCATCATGACAGTCTGTCGTTCTCTAAAAACAGAGTGTGAAGCTTTCTGCAAAAGCCCAATTGAAAGTACAAGGAACTGCTTAAAGCTCATTTTACCCATAAACCAAATAAAATTGTGTAGACATTTAAGTTCAGTCTTAAAACTTAAGTTCAGTTTTAGCAGAAGTTGATTTAACATTTGAGAAAGCTTTCCACTCAGTGGAATCCGCCATCAAAAACCTCAAAGAACTACAGCAAAACTTTATTGAAAACTCAGTATGTACAACTCAGATATATATAGGGCATATGGCAGTTCATTAGGTGTTCTCCACGTAGTCCAGTGTACAGCAGAAAGAGCAGACCAGCTACAGATGTAAAGGACCACATTTAGCAGCTGAATGCTGGATTGACCTGGAGCTGGGTCCACACACCAGTGCTGGTGCTCCACATTGACATGCAGAGGTGCTCAATGAAGCTGTTCAAGTCCTCGGTGTGTCTCAGTGCCCCACTCTGTATTTTTTTCCTGGAAAGATTTGACATTAAAGCCATAGGGAGATCACAGGAAGCCACAGTAGATCACAATAGCTTTGTATTCAAACCCAGAAATTAAGACTTTTGTTTAGGTAAACAGGCAAATGCTAAAACTATGTTACATCAGCCAAGGTTACTGTCCTATCATTTTAAGCTTTATTTAATTAGATTTTTTACTACTATAGTGTAAAAAAGAACTTGAGTCTAACTGTTATTGATTCTCTGTTAGCATTCTACAGCAGTGCTCTGCTACATGATGCTATGCGATGCAGCATGTCTGGTGTTTGGAGGCCTTTACAGTTTCCCCTGACATTGAAAATGACTTGACACGGATGTTAAGTTCATCATCATCATCATCATCACCGCTAACCATTTTGTCTAGATAGGCTCGCAGTACCAGTTGAGAGAGCAGAGAATCCCAGACGACTCTGTCCCCCGCAACTTCCTCCAGCTCATTCCCAGCGACTCCAAGCCACTCCCAGGCCAACTTGGAGATATAATCCTCTATTGGGTCTTAGGACAACCCCAGGGTCTTGTCCCGGTAGGCCGTGCCTGGTACACCCCCACCGGGAGGCTTCAAGAGGGCATCCGGATCAGATGCCCGAACCACCTCAGCTGGCTCCTCTAAGTGGGGAGGAGTAGTGGCTCTACTCGGAGCTCCTCCCGGATGACTGATCTCCTAACCCTATCAAATAGTGTGTAGCCCGCCAACCTGCAAAGAAAGCTCATTTCTGCCGCTGGTATTTGTGATCTTGTTCTTTCGGTCTTTACCCACAGCTCATGACCACAAGTGAGGATTGTGATGTAGACCAACTGGTAAACAGAGAGCTTCATCTTATTGCTCAGCTCTCTCTTCACCACTACAGTCCAGTACAGTGACCACATTACTGCTGCTGCCTGTCCCAGCCTGGGGCCGATCTCACGATAACTCTTTCCATCACTTGTGAACAAGACACCAAGATACTTAAACTTCTCCAGCTTGGGGGAAGTCCTTTCCGCTTACCTGGAGTGGGCATGCCCTCCTTTTCCGGGCTTAGACCATAGACTCAGACTTGGAGGTGCTGATCGGCATACCAACCTCTTCACACTCAGCTGCAAACTGCTCCAGTGAGCACTGGAGGCATCCATGTGATCCAGCCAAAAGAACAACATCATCTGCAAATAGCAGAGACGCTACCCTCCGGCCTCCACACACAATGCCTTCCTGAACCCAGCTACGCCTTCACATTCTCTCCATGAAGATCACAAACAGGATTGGAGACAGGGCACAACCCTGGCAGAGTCCAAAGATAACACTGAGTTTGACTTAATGTCGAGTATACGAACACAGTTCTCTCTCTCTGGGAGCACAGAGAATGAATGACCCGCAGTAGTAGCCCCCACAACCCATACTCCTGGAGGTCCTCCCACAAGATATCTCAGGGAACATGGTCGTAAACCTTCTCCAAATCCACAAAACACATGTAGACTGGGTTGGCAACCTTCCATGGCCCCTCAACAATCTGTAATAGGGTGAAAAGCTGGTCCATTGTTCCACGGCCGGGACATAATCTGCATTGTTCCTCCTCAATCTGAGGTTCAACTATAGGTCAAAGTCTCCTTTCCAGCACCTTGGCATAGACCTTCCAAGGGAGGCTGAGCAGTGTGATCCCCCAATATTTGGCACACACTATTTAGTCCCCCTTTTTAAAAATATGGACCACCACCCCAGTGTGCCAGTCCAATGGTGCTGTTCCCGAGGTCCATGCAATATTGTAGAGGCGTGTTAGCAATGACACCCCCAGAATATCCAGAGCCTTAAGCATCTCTGGATGAATCTTGTCCACCTCCGGTGCCTTGCTATTGAGGAGCTTGCCCACAACATCTGAGGCCTCCACCAGGGAAATGGAATTTCACATGCCAGAAACCTCTGGCCCTGTCTACCGTAAGGGAGGCATGTCTGCTGAATTAAGGAGTTCCTCAAAGTGCTCCTCCCGCCAACCGACAATATTCTCATTTGAAGTCAAAGTTTCTCCACCCTTGCCAAATACAGCTTGGGCGCGGTCACCCCAAGTGCTCCTGAGTCACCGGACAGTTGTCCAGACACTCCTTGATGCTGAACAAAGGACTTTTTCGATGGCTTCACCAAACTTCTCCTATGCCCTGGACTTTGCGTCTGCCACCATTGCGGCTTGCACCTTTTTTGCCTGTCGGAACCTGTTGATGCAGGAGTCCTTCAGGCCATCCAGTCCCTAAAGGCCTCTTTCTTCAGGTTGACTGCCTTCCTCACCACTGGTGTATATCAGGGTGTTCTTGAGTTACTGCCCTGACAGGCATCCTCAAGCTTTTGGCCAGAGCTTCACCCAGCAGCTTCCACAATGGAGGTTTTGATCAGGGTCCATACAGTCTCCATGTCCATGAGAAAAGATCTCCTGGAGGTGGGAGTTGAAATTATTCAAAACAGGGGCCTCCGACCATCATTCCCAGCACACCCTTATTATTCACTTGGGCCTACCGGGTCTGACCATCAGTCTTCCCTACCATCTGATCCAACTCACCACCAGATGTGGATCAGTTGACAGCTCAGCACCTCTCTTTACCCGAGTGCTCAGTACATATGATTCCAAGTCAGATGAAACGACAACAAAGTCAGTCATTGACCTTTGAGCCAAGGAGCTCTGATATCATGTACACTTGTGAACATCCTTGAGATCAAACTTGGTGTTCGTTATGGACAATCCATGCCTGGCACAGAGGCCCAAACACAATTGACCATTCGAGTTTAGATCGGCCAGGCCATTCTTCCTAATCACACCTCTCCAGGTCTCCCAGTCATTGCCAACTTAAGCATTGAAGTCTCCCAGTAAGACTATGGAGTCTGTCGGCAGTACCCTTTCCAGACCCCCCCACTTGCTCCAAGAAGGCTGAATACTCTGATCTGTTGATTGGTGCATAAGGACACAAAATAGTAGGAGTTTTCCTCATCAAGGGCCTCCCTGCAATATCCCACTGCCTATATGACACTGCACTGCTCGCCCATGCTGGACCTTGTGGGTGGTGGGCCAACGTGGTCTCCCCACATTGCCTCTTCAGGCTGAGCCTGGCCTGGTTATGTGGGCTGCCCGGCCACCAGGTGCTTGCCGAGGGAAGCAACCCCCCGGCCTGGCTCTAGGGTAGGACCTGGTTACCCTCTCCTGGGCAGGGTACACAACTGTCTGTGTCCATTTTTCATGGAGGGTTTTTGGACTCTATTTAGTTTTTTTTAATTACGTAAACAGAGAAGGTAAGGCACGTACGGGTTGAATGGAGGTTCTATAGGTAAGAAATCATTTGTTTAAATTGGGACATTTTCCAAAACATAAAGATTCCAAAACCATGCTGTTTTTGTTGCCCAAAAACAGTGATATATGACAAACCATGGGCTCACTGTATTATTGCATCCCTAGTGGTGACCCTAGGTGATTTGTCCAGCATGAGATTCTAGAGTTCTCTCAGCATAATTACACCGTGAAAGAGTAGAGAGTAAATATTACACACCGAAGCATTTGGAGTGTTTCCATCTGGCACAGCATCTTTTGAATTCTACAAAAATAAAGCAATTCAAGGTTAGATGATTGATGTCTGCCTTATTTGTAGCTTTCCCTGCAATATCACATACTTGGCAATAAGGATTACAAAGGATTGTGACCAGAATGAGTGTGAGAACATTGTGGTGTGCAATTAAAAACATCCATAGGTGCAATTTTTTAATTTGTCCAGCAGGAGGTACTTAAGTTCTCTCAGCATAAATACGCTCTGAAAGAGCAGTAAGAAAATATTACACACCGTAGCATTTGGAGTGTGTCCATCTGGCCTGGCCTCTTTTGAATCCTGCAAAAAATAAATTTAGCATTAGATGATTGATCTGTGCCTCATTTGTAGCTCCTCCTACAATATCACCTATTTGGGTGGTGATTGTTACTGCATCATGACAGTCTGTCGTTCTGTAAATAGCTGTGCTACTGTCCTGGTCATTCTAATTGTATTCCATGGTGTAGCATGTGTAATAAATGTTCTGAATGTTAATTCTGGGTTATTGCTCTCAGTCAGTAATTCTCATGCTTATTCTGACAGTCTTTTATTGTGAAAGCAGGGCTAGCCTTTCTTCACTGTGTTTGTGGTACAGCGGAAAGAACTGTGTCAGTTGAGAGCTGTAAGTGTCACAATGCAGACATGAGCTGAGGTAGAGCTCACTATTAGCCTAAAGCCTTGGTGTGGCCGTGACCGACTACAGCCTTTAATAAAGCACAGTGACTTGTGCATAAGCTGTGTCTGTTTAATACTGGACAACGCCACACTGCGATATGTCCATAAATAGAAGTTATCTGAAACAGACTTGGACAAATCCTAAAGTTTTTTACAATTACAATGGATTGTGCCTGAAATGGTTGTGTGAAAACTGTAGTGTGTAATTAAAAACATCCCCAGCAAACACCAGAGAGGGGAGCTAACCAGCACACAGGACTGCACTAGAACATAGTCGTGGACACTTCATGTTGTGTCTAGAGATGGAAATTACTACTAGAAACAAACTTTCACAAAATCTTAAATGTTTGTTTTGGTTGTATTTGCCTAGATTGTCCAAATTCATTAGCAGATTAATTTGGGCAGGTACAATGTTGTGACCCTGTTAGAGGCAAATTTGGCCAAAAACGAAATTACATGTTTATTTTTTCACAATGTCCAGTTTCACCAGAGACCTGACGTGAAGCCGAAGTCAAGCTTGCATTAATTATTCTCTATTAACTTTTCCATTTTATATATGACCATGAAATACCAGAATAGCGATAAATAAATACATTCATTTTTATTTTTATCACAAATGGCTTATGCTTATGTGAAAAATTAAATTGTACATGCAGGTATTTCGCAACATTGTCAATTTTGTTAGGATGTTTGCACAGATGTTTGAAAGAAGAAATGGCGAAAGTAGCTTTGCATATTTTTATTATTTTAAATTATTTTCTTTTTTGGCCAGATTTCGCTCCTGTCATGACCCCAGGTGAAGTTTTTTTTGTTCAGCAGCAGGTACTAGAGTGCTCTCAGCATAATTATGTTCTGACATAGAATAGACAGAGAATGCACACACCACAGCAGTTGGAGTGGTCATGTTTTGTCCCGCAGCTTTTAAATCCTACAAAAACAAAGAAATTCAACATCATGATTAATCTCTGCTTCATGTAGCTTCTCCCACAATGTCACATACAACTAATGTAAACTATTTGGATTATTTTTATTTAGATAATCTCTGTCTGTTGGAGCCATATTAGGCTTATGTGTAGTTTTTTGTTTGTAAATATTTGAGTACCATCTTGGAAGCATTAGGGGGCTAGCTGCATTGGGTGATGGTCCAGGTAATAAGTCAGGTGCTTATAGTCACAAGACACTGACAGAGGTTACAGAAGCTCAGGCAGTGTGAACATACAGTTCTTACTGCAATAGCTGCTACAAAACCTAAGCATCGACATTCATATACTGGGTCATAGTACTGCAGTGCAAGTTTCGTCATCTTCATTACTGGTGACCATACTTTATTGTCTCCAGTAAAAGAGTTTGTTTTTATTTAGCAATATTCTATTAAATGGAAACACCATGTAACAGTAAATATTTCGTTTGGACATTTGTTTAATGGATGCGTGTAAAAGAACATTCTATCCACCCAAACAATTGACCAAGGAATTTGTTATCCTGTAGTTACTACAGGGTACACAGATACAAACATAGACTCTTGTATATATGTGCCACATCACTTCGGTACTTGCTGTGATATGTCAGTGTGCACTAGCGGTGCAGAAAAAAACTTGATTGTTAGACGTATTGCAATGCGGATGTGAACGATTCTGAATCTATTCATAAATGTCAAAATATTTGTAAAAAATATTTCTGTCATACTGTAATGTTGCCTTTTTAGTTCATGTGCTTAAGCCACAATTGTATCATGTCATTCAAAATTCTTGTTTCTCTGTGATCTTTGATGGAAGTGTAGTATCCAATAATATCTAGGCATGTCGACCCCCCCCCCCCACCACTATGACCTGTCACTGAGTGAAAACACCCACCATCACCTCCACTCACAGCTGTATGTACCTGTATATCAGCAGAAACCCTCCTTTCTTCTCCTCACTTTACTCTTTCACTTTCAGTTTTTGGACTGTTTGTAAAGTAGTTGCTTCTGGGTTATTTTAGTTTGTTTATGCTGGCAGTCTGAGTCATATTAACATCATTTAGAGACTTCAGATATCTGATGGTATTTGTGTTTTCTAAAGTTTTCTGTTTGTGTGTGCGCACACGCACACAAACAGTCCAGATCTTGCTAACACACGTTAACTAGTTAAACCAGTACATAGATTTATTTTACTGATACCCTATTCATTTCCATTAACTAGCACATGAAAATATCCAGCACATGATACGGAACTGTAACATCTGGGCATAGCTTGGTTAAAGAGTCCTGAGATCTTTAAGTTATAAGGCATTGTAAATGTTATTTAAGATTAAGTGACCCTTATTAATCCCACAAATGGGGAAATTTCACCTCCGCATTTAACCCATCCTTGAAGTGAAATACCACATACACACACTACTGGCATGAATGTGGTAATGATAATGTGAGTTGGTGGGGATAATGTGAGTTTTGCAATGATGATGTGAGTTTTTTGGGATAATGTCAATATCTGGGATTTGGGGGTAAGTTCAGGAGATGGCTGTTGTTTCACTGATCACATCTGTCCTCTTAATGGTCAATGCTAAATAGATGGCAGTAATTTTTGAAGTATTATCTGGGTTTGGCAATTAGATTTTTCACTAGATATTCTTTTAAAATCTGCACATATATATTATGTATATGTATATTTTGTATGTGTAATGACCAGGAGAAATACTTTTTGTCTTCCTTCATGCTTGTGATAAAACACCATTGATCCCTTTTTAAATATATTTCAAAATATAGTAAAATGATCTTTTTATACATATTTTGAAATTATTAATTTCAAAATGTATATCTTCTTACGTGTATACATTCTGGGAAGGTTCCTTTTTGGTTGGCCCAGTCAAGAAGGATTGGTGGATTATGCAGTGCCATCAAACAGCCTATCTTGTACGCCTCCAAAACCAGTGGTTTCAAATCAGGAAGTTTCTGCAAAAAAAATCATTTTATTATAACAATATTATTTTAAATTCATTGTCCAGAATTTATTGGAGTTAAATAGGACATTTAAATAAGTAAGTACCTTTCAATAATACTTTTTTTAATTGGTGTATAAATTTATTAGGATAATAAGAATATCTAAACCTACCTGATCAATCAAATCTTCTGGGATCTGTTCCTTATGAAGTATTGCCATTTGAATTTGCTGGATGGCCAAATCAAAGTGCTGTAATGTCTTGAAAATAAATACATATAATTAACCAAAATGTTTAATTTGTGCACAGACATGTAAGATGCAGTTGTATTTTTAAATGACAATATATTTAGACTAGACATTAAGTCAGTAAGTATTGTATAAAGAGTTGTAATGTACCTTGGTATTACTGGAATGTTTGACGTCCAGGTGAAGAAGTTCCTTCAGCTTTTTTATGAGTTCTTGCATGTTACTTTCTGCTTCTTTCAAAGTACACTAATATACAAAAAGAGATTTTAGGCACCAAATGGTCTCTGAATATTAAGATACAGTTGCCAAAAGTATGTGGATGTCCCTCTAATTGTTTCATCCAGAGCAGGATATACATATTCTGGCTGCTTTAGATTTAGTTATGATTGTTGGTTATTATGTTTTATGAAATTATGTTTTGTTGGTTATATTTGGGTTGAATTTGAGTTTTTAAACAAAACATGGATTGCCATGACTTACAAGAAAGCAGTTTAGTGAACTACAAGGAAGGAACACTGCACTAGGTCTGTTCTTTCCAGAGGTAAAAAAAGCACTCTTTGCAATATAGGGAAGTAAACTCCTTTGTTATGTCCAGTGAGGCTATTTAATTTTACTCAAACTATTGACAGCTGGGACAAAATGTACAGATATGACAGGCTGAATAAACTATATACTGTTAAGAACTTGGCTTGGTTGTGCATGCTGATGAACTGCTGATTTGTGGAGCATTTGTGATTGTTTTGTTTTATTTGCTGGTATTTCAGGCCTAAAAGCAGGACATCACTCTAAACAACAAATGTTGAATTGGGTCACCCTTTCCCTCAAATACCTGGTAGGTCTCTCTCAGATGTCTTTAGAGTGGCAATTGTGAGAAATGAAAGCTTAACAAATACATGAGTAAACCACAAGCAAATTGCAAGCTAAGTGAACTCTTATATCCTTCTTATGTCCCTTATCTTATGCATCCTAAAATATTTCTTTCATTAATTTATCTTATAATTGATTGCTAATTTCAACCAGTAATTCATTCAATCTGCTATGTTTGATTAAAAAAAATCTGAGCCCTCAGTCTTTTGACTTTGACTTTTAGTTCTGGAACTATGCTTTATTATTTTAAAATTTCAAGAATCATTTCTGTTTTACTGTCACCAATTAGTAATGCTGAAGGCTATAAAAAGTGCATTAAATTAAAGATTATTAAAGGAAAAGGGAAATGTATTTGCTTTTTCAACTTAAGCTGAGTTTACTTTCACTTTTTGTAACAATAGCTGATAGTCACTTTTAAATGCATTCACATCTGTTTTCCTCAAACAATGGAAGACATTGGGATGTTCTTTGGAATTAACACATGCTCATACATATAAACATATTAAGACTAAAAAAAAATGAATGATTGAGGAAATTTACATAAAAAGTAAAAAATGTATGCACAGATGCACACACCAATGTTTCCTAAGTAGCATCAAGTGGAAATTGTTATCTAATATTGTTAGCTAGGTATTAGTGAGCTAGTTAGCCTGAATAGCTAACATCCACTATATTTTCAAAAGTATTTGGTCATCTGGCTTCACACGCGTATGAACTGAGTGACTTCCCATTCTTAATCCATAGGGTTTAATATGATGTTGGCCCACCCTTTGCAGCTATAACACCTTCAGCTCTTCTGGGAAGGCTTTCCACAAGGGTTAGGAGTGTTTATGGGAATTTCTGACCGTTCTTCCAGAAGCTCATTTGTGAGGTCAGAGACTGATGTTGGACGAGAAGGCCTGGCTCACAGTCTCCGCTCTAATTCATCCCAAAGGTGTTCTATCAGGTTGAGGTCAGGACTCCCTGGCCAGTCAAGTTCTTCCATACCAAACAGGCTCATCCACGTCTTTATGGACCTGCTTTGTGCACTGGTGCGCGGTCATGTTGGAACAGGAAGGGGCCATCCCCAAACTATACCCACAAAGTTGGGAGCATGAAATTGTCCAAAATCTCTTGGTGCTGAAACTTTGAGTTCCTTTCACTGGAACTAAGGGGCCGGGCCCAACTCCTGAATCAGAATCAGAATCCTTTATTGATCCCAGAAGGAAATTGCAGTTGTTACAGTTGCAGCCATTTATGTAAAAGAATAAACACTTTAATAATTTAAAACAAAGATAAAGAGAAATTTGCAATATGTACACGAGATTTAAGTTCTTATGAATACAGTAAAGTGGCGGTGACTGTGATAGTAAATATGAAACATCTAGTATAAAGCAGTTCAAATTATTTAAATAATTTAAATTATTGTCCCTTCTTCCCCAGCATGCAACAGCATAGAGGATAGCACTTGCCACCACAGACTCATAGAAGATCCTGAGCATAGTCTGGCAGATGTTAAAGGACCTCAGGCGCCTCAGAAAATAGAGACGACTTTGGCCCTTCCTGTAGAGGGCGTCAGTGTTCTTAGCCCAGTCCAGTTTATTGTCAATATACACTCCCATATATTTGTAATCTTCCACAGTGTCCACACTGACCCCTCTGATGGACACAGGGGTCACCGGTGCCTTGTCCCTCCTCAGGTCCACCACCAGTTCCTTTGTCTTTGTCACGTTGAGCTGCAGGTGGTTCTGCTCGCAACATGCGACAAAGTCCTTCACCGTTGCCCTGTACTCATCCTCATCGCCCCTGCTGATACATCCAACTATTGCAGAGTCATCAGAAAACTTCTGAAGGTGGCAAGTCTCTGTGCAGTAGCTGAAGTCCATGGTGTAGAGGGTGAAGAGGAAGGGAGAGAGGACAGTTCCTTGTGGAACTCCAGTGTTGCTGACCACTCTGTCCGACACACAGTGCTGCAGGCGTACATACTGTGGTCTGCCAGTCAATTAGTCAACAATCCAGGACACAAGGGGGGCATCTACTTGCATCACTGTGAGCTTATCACCCAGAAGAGCAGGCCAGACTGTGTTAAATGCACTGGAGAAGTCAAAAAACATGACCCCCACAGAGCTGGCTGGCTTATCCAGGTGAGCAGGTAGATGATGGCGTCTTCAACTCCCAGGCGGGGCTGATAGACAAACTGGAGGGGATCTAGAAAAGGCTGGACTATGGGTCGGAGCTGATCCAAGACGAGCCTCTCCATGGTCTTCATGACATGAGACGTCAGTGCCACTGGCCTGTAGTCCTTGGCGTCACTGGGTCATGGCGTCTTTGGAACAGGAACAATGCAGGATGTCTTCCACATAACGGGGACCCTCTGGAGACTCAGGCTCATGTTGAAGACATGTTGCAGTATTCCACAAAGCTGGGTGGCACAGGCTTTAAGCACCCTAGGTGGAACCCCATCAGGGCCTGCAGCCTTGTTTGTGTGGAGTCTCTTCAGTTGTCTTCTCACCTGGTCAGCAGTGAGACACACTGTAGAGGAGGTGGGTGGGGGAGGGATGGAGGTGTGAGATGGGCTATCACACGAGGGGGGCAGGCTATCAGGAGGGGGAGGGGGGATGAGTGGTATGGTCTGCTGAGGACTGGCAGCAGAGGAGTCAGGCTGGGGGGGGACAGAGCCTGCCGTGTCAAATCTGTTAAAGAACAGATTTAGCATATTGGCCCTGTCCACACTGACCTCTACTCCTCTGTTGTTGTTGGACCTGAAGCTGGTGATGGTCCTCATCCCATTCCAGACCTCCCTCATTTTGTTCTGCTGGAGTTTCCACTCCAGCTTCCTCCTGTACTTGTTCTTCGCCTCCTTGATAGCTGTCCTCAGTTCCTTCTGGATCGTTCTCACCTCCACTCTGTCTCCAGCTCTGAAGGCCCTCTTCTTGTTGAGGAGAGCCTTAATGTCCTTTGTTACGGCTTGTTGTTTGGGTAACATTTAACAGTCCTGGTTGGGACAGTGGAGTCCACACAGAAGTTAATGTAGTCCGCGATGCACTCTGTGAGCCCGTCGATGTCCTCTCCGTGCGGCTCACAGAGTGCTGGCCAATCAGTAGCCTCCCCAGACCATCTACTCACTGTTCGCGTGGTCACAGGCTGACTCTTCACCAGCGGCACATAACAGGAGCTAAGGTGAACCAAGTTGTGGTCTGACATACCCAGGGGGGGAAGGGGGGAGCAGCCGTATGCGTCTTTAACATTAGCATACAGCAGGTCCAGTGTTCTTTCCTCTCTGGTGGGACAGTCCATATACTGAGTGAAGTGTGGTAGTGCTTTGGCCATAGTCACCTGATATGGCAATAAAGGCACTCGGGTGTTGCGTTTGGAGACGTGCTGTTGTTGAATAAATGACGTTACCTGCTGACGTCGGGTTGGCAGAGGGGGGAATGTAGACAGTCACGATGATGGCATGCGAATACTCGTGTGGTAAATAATATGGCCTGAGTCCGACAGCCAACAGCTCAATGTCCGGGCAACAGGTACGTTCCTTGATGGTAATGTGACCAGGGTTACACCAGTGGTTATTAACTAGCACCGTGAGCCCACCTCCTTTGCGCTTACCGCTCTCGGTGCAGCCCCGGTCAGCCCGAACAGTCTGGAAGCCATTGATGGAAACATGGTCATCCGGGATGTCCTGGTGTAGCCATGTCTCCGAAAAGCACATTATACACCCAGTACTCCCTCTGACTCCTGGCTAGTGCTGTTAGCTTGTCCATCTTATTTGCCAGCGACCTCACGTTGCCCATGATGACGGAGGGGAGACGGGGCTTATATCCCTTCTTCTCCAGAAGCCTCTGGTGTCTCTCCCTCACTTTCCCTGTGCGCTGGTTAATTCCCCCTCTGCATCCCCTGTGCGTCCGTCTCCAAAGCTCTTTGGGGATGTTCATTGTCCTGGTCGCCATGCCGACAGGCTGCAGCGCGATTAGCTGATCCTGGGTGTAAACAAAGCGGCCATGCTGCATCGCTGCAGCGGACACGGGGAGTGAGTGAAAGTAGCGCTTTCAGGGAGAAACAATAGACCAAGACTCTCTTTACTCACGTTTTGAGAGGGCACAGCTTCCCTAAGTTACCCCGTCAAATAAATAAACTATTAAAAAGGTAAATAAAAGTTAAGAGGAAAAACGAAAAAACACAAACAGGAGCTTCTGTAACAGGCAGCATGCACGCATACACATGCGCAGTACATGCCCATGCTGCATTGCCGTTTCGAGAGGGCACAACCCCACACCATGATCCCCCCTCCACCAAACTTTACACTCAGCACAATGCAGTCAGGCAAGTACCGTCTCCTGGCAACCGCCAAACCTAGACTCGTCCATCAGATTCCCAGACGGAGAAGCGTGATTGGTCACTCCAGAGAACACGTCTCCACTGCTCTAGAGTCCATTGGCGGCGCTTTACACCACTGCATTCCACGCTTTGCATTGCGCTGGGTGATGTAAGGCTTGGCTGCAGCTGCTCGGCCATGGAAACCCATTCCATGAAGCTCTCTATGCTGTTCTTGAGCTGATCTGAAGGCCACATGAAGTTTGGAGGTCTGTAGTGATTGACTCTGCAGAAAGTTGGTGACCTCTGCGCACTATGCCCCTCAGCATCCGTTGACCTCGCTCTGTCATTTTACGTGGCCAACCACTTCGTGGCTGAGTTGCTGTCGTTCCCAATCGCTTCCACTTTGTTATAATCCCACTGACAGTTGACTGTGGAATATTTATTAGTGAGGAAATTTCACGACTGGACTTGCTGCACAGGTGGCGTCCGATCACGGCACCACGCTGGAATTCACTGAGCTCCTGAGAGCGAGCCATTCCTTCACTAATGTCTGTAGAAGCAGTCTGCAGGCCTAGGGGCTCGGCTTTATACACCTGTGGCCATGGAAGAGACTGGAACACCTGGATTCAGTGATTTGAATGGGTGACTAAATACTTTTGGAAATATAGTGTAGTTAATCATTATAAACTGTTCAAACATTTTCTATGTAATAATATAATAAGAATATAAAACTATTCAGCTAGCTGGCATATTTATGCTTTTTTCATTTTAATATATGTAGCAGACACCCCCAATCTAGGCGAACCAGAATCACACTGCTTGAGAGGACTCCACATTCCTGAACTTTGAGCTCAGGACTTTTTCAAAGGTCAAGCAGATGTCATCCAAACAGGATTAGGGTGCCCACAAGTTTTATGACTCTTCTTTATGAATCTTGAAAATACGGACACAGTGGGAGGCCTGCAACAGCCTTTTGCTGTCACATCTGCCGCCTGCCATTCTCTATACTAGGCATCTCTTGATCCTTTGACCTCTTTAGTCTGCCATCTTGTGTATATATACCCTGCGTTTGCAGGCGCTCATTGTGAAGTCTTGTTTAGTTTTTCCACAATTCTGAACATTTATGTTTATGATTTGGTGTTCTGGTGTTTTGACCTTGCCTCTTGGTTTGTTTTTGACTACTCTTTTGGATTTGCCCTCTTTGGATTTGTCTGCTTTCTATGGCCTGCTTTTTTGGATTTCTGACACTCTGCTTTTTATTACCGACCTTGCATCAGGAATTAAACTTGCACTTGACTCCTGCCCCTCATGTGAAGCAGTTCATGACATTTGCTCCATTTGTCATACCATACCAGGCCATGAATCCTGGCCTGGAATCCAGCTGCAGATCTTCCCCAACCTTAAATAAGCTATGAATTAACAGAAATCATTCTTTAGACTGCACCAATACGGAATTTCCACCATTTAAGAAGTCCAGAGATATCAAGAAATGGGTTGCTATGAGAATCTATAACAAAGCTAGCCTTTTTAGTTTTCTTTGACAATTTAGATATAGAACCACCACACCCCAAGTGGTGAAAATGAGGCTTATCACACCACCACTATGTGCTCATAAAGATTCCAAGGGACTTGGACATTGTCTGCTTTGAGTATTAACATTTATATAATCTATAAGCAAGACTACTTTTTATTAGTATTATGGTTGCTATCTAAATAGTACTTATATCCCTTTCTACTATTGAGTGCTACAAAATACGGAGTGTCAACTTTAATAATCAACAGTGACAACCATCTAAGTGTAATGAGTTAGACCAGTGACCAATATGTATCCTGAATGTGGTTCGCTTTTATTTCCTTTGGTCCTTTCCTTTCGTGGTTTATTCCTTCAACATTTATACAGTCTATAGTATAGGAAAAGCATTACCCATGTTCTTTAACATGTGTTGTGTATCAGGTACCGAGGGTTAAACAGAACTATTCTGTTCATTCATTGATTCTGAAAGTTTAACCAATTGGATGATATAAGAATGTTCCTTTATTTATACTAACTGAAACAAAGAAGGCAGTGATTCTGGGGAAGGCTTTCCTAAAATTATGCACAACCAATCAGGGTTGGAAACAATGAATAGCTAATTAAGTGTTAGGTCAGGAAACCCTATCAGCACTCTGATTCCACCCCAAGGGGAAGGGTCAACAGTTGGAGCAAAACCCCAGGGCATGGAACTTTTGGTAGACAGAAAGAGGACAGAGGACAGAACAAAGAGACAGAAAACACACAGAGAGACAGATTGAGCCAGTCTTTCTCAACCAGAAGATAGCTGAACTCCTAAGTTTATGCCGGCCTTAGTCAGAGAGACAGGCCAGAATTGGAATGCTCCAAGATCAGATCTGCTTAGATCAGTCCGTCTACAGACCTTCAGTTTAGACCACCCTCAGAGGAGGAAGGTAGATGTTTCTTGTCTGCTAAAGAGAGGAAGTTAAGTTAGCGTCACCAGCCTCAGAACCTCGACTGCAATCGAACCGGACACAGGAAAAGAACAAGCGGTTCGGATGCCCAGCAGCACACCCAGAGCCACGCACTAATCTGTGAGCAGATTACCAACGAAAGGCTGCTAGATGCCACCCTGAGATGGCCACGAGACGCCACCCTGAGACGGCCACGAGATGCCACCCTGAGACGGCCACGAGACGCCACCCTGAGACGGCCACGAGAAGCCACCCTGAGACGGCCACGAGACGCCACTCTCAGACAGCCACAAGACGCCACCCTGAGACGGCCACGAGAAGCCACCCTGAGACGGCCACGAGACGCCACCCTGAGACAACCACGAGACGCCACCCTGAGACGGCCACGGGACGCCTTCACCAATCACTGATGTGAAGGTGTGTGCCCGCACGGTGACACAGCATCTGCAACCAGCGAGGAGACAAAGCAACGCGTGAGCTCCAGCCTCAAAGACAGCCCTTTGGAAGTCAGCTGATTCCCACGTAAGCCGGTTCCATCAATTGACAGTCAGGGCTCTGACACCAATTTATTTAATAAGACAGCGTTTGACAGGTACATCTAACTCAGACATATGTAGTTACTCCTGTCCATACTTAGGTTAGCTCTTTACAGAGACTCTTTCAAGTTTAAGTTTTCCGGGTCTTCCCGAGAACCACCCTGCCTCATATCATTTAGCTGAACTCCTTCACGTGAGCTGCGTTGTCCTTTTAACTTTTATCCTTTTTGTTGTGTTTTGTTCTATTTTCTTTCATCTATCATTGAATGTAGTCCAAGGTAGTTTAATATTTAGCCAATAAACTCTATTTTATCGAAGCATCCTTGGTGCGAGCGTCTCTCTCTCTCTTACCCTGGTCTGTGAACTTTGCATAAATCCAGGTTACCTCACACCCTCATCGAAAGGTTTGAGCAATAATAAATTAATATTGTATAGACCGCAACATATAGTTAAAATAACAGTTAATCATTTCCTAAAAGTGTATCAATGTTTGTTAATAATCTCATAATTGTTACATATCAAATAATAAATGCTACAATTTGGACTAGTCAACATTTACTAATTGACAAAAATAAATAGTAATTGTTTGGAATATAGACACCTATTGACTAATAGTAGTTTGTTAAGAATGATTGTTATTTGATATTCATAATACATAGCTAATAAATCATTAAGATTTTACAGCAAGCAAACGATTGATGAATAGCTATGTAATTAAAATACATAGATATTAAAATAATATTGATCTTATGTCAGACATTAGAGGATGACGTGTTGCTCTACCAGCCCTTTGTGGATAGGTTTGAGCACCTCTAATCTAGACACCCACTCTGTGTGAGAAACAGGTTGTTTATAAAGAGGGTAATAACTACAAAAATAATCCAATAATCCAGTTTTTCCAAAATAATCCAGTAATCATAATGTATAATTGGTCATAAAAATATGATACCCTATGGGTGCCAAAGTAAGATAAGTGTATCTAATAAAGTGCTCATTAAAATTATACACCAAATGGAGATGAAATGAAAGTGTGAAATATTACATAAACAGAAAAGGTTGCATACAGTCCTACCTTGAAAACCTTCTGCGCATCCTTTTTGAGGTCACTGGATTCTTTCTGCTGTTGTTCATTGTGACTTCTTGATTTCTTCAGTTTGCCCAGGAATTCTGCCCAATCATTTTGTCTTAATTTATTATATCTATTTTTCAATTCAGATTCTCTGCAGGGATTTTTGAGGTCTTCAGACAGCAGTCCACTACTTCCTATTTGAATATCCATGGCTTTTCCCATCCTCAAAAAAGTAAAAAAAAATGATTTGGCCTTGAAGCTTTATATTAACAGCTGAGCTAATACATTTTAACAAAACTTCCATGGAATTTTCCATGGAAAATGGATGGATGGATGGATGGAAAACTTCATACCTTTCTGTGAAATTGTCCAGTTTTTCCCTGTGAAATTAACATGAATTATGAATTATATATAATATAATAGACATCACAAAGTCTCTAAATCAGTGGTTTAATTAACAACCTGAAATGAAAACAAAACTTTATTACCTTTTTCGTGATCAGCACAATTCAGCATATCATGTAAAAGACTAAATTGTTGTTTCCCCAGAAAGAAAAAATGTAATGACTTTAGTGTGGCCACTAAAATGACTTGTGATTTTTGGTGATGTCACCATGCACCAGCAGGCAAGGCAAAAATAATATTAACCAGAGGTATCCTGTTTCACCTCCCGCTCCAACACTTCCTACCTATCATGTAGAGAAAACACTCTAGCTAGATCAGAGAATGATTTAGAAATCCTTAGGTCACCTTGAATACACAGTAGGTTTGAGACCTACCTACGGGTTTTCAATGCTATTCAGCTTTATGGACTGCAAATTATAATCTTTTCTGTTTTTTTAATTGTTTAATTGTTGATTTGGAAGTATGTTTTGGGTCATTTTCTTGTAACGTTCACCTTTTACCTTAAAGCTGCACTAAAAAGGTTTTTTGTGAAAAACAAAAGTAGCAGTATCACAGTCAGTAGAGTAAAAAAACATTAATGCTTGATTTTCTTGCATAGTACAGACATGCTAGCTGGCTAAACAATTTCTGTCACAACTCAATACATATAGAGTCCTGTGAGAGTGAAGGGAAAGCCACATGAAGTTTGGAGGTCTGTAGTGATTGACTCTGCAGAAGTTGGTGCACTATGCCCCTCAGCATCTGCTGACCCCGCTCTGGACACCCATTGGAACACCCTAAGTTGCCTTGTCAAATAAATAAACGATTAAAAAGGTAAATAAAATTTAAGAGGAAAAACGAAAAAACACAAACAGGAGCTTCTGTAACAGGCAGCATGCACGCTGCATCGCCGTTTCGAGAGGGCACAACCCCACACCATGATCCCCCCTCCACCAAACTTTACACTTAGCACAATGCAGTCAGGCAAGTACCGTCTCCTGGCAACCACCAAACCCAGACTTGTCCATCGGATTCCCAGATGGAGAAGTGTGATTGGTCACTCCAGAGAACACATCTCCACTGCTCTAGAGTCCAGTGGCGGCGCTTTACACCACTGCATTCCACGCTTTGCATTGCGCTTGGTGATGTAAGGCTTGGATGCAGCTGCTCGGCCATGGAAACCCATTCCATGAAGCTCTCTACGCTGTTCTTGAGCTGATCTGAAGGCCACATGAAGTTTGGAGGTCTGTAGTGATTGACTCTGCAGAAAGTTGGTGACCTCTGCGCACTATGCCCCTCAGCATCCGCTGACCGCTCTGTCATTTTACGTGGCCGGCCACTTCGTGGCTGAGCTGCTGTCGTTCCCAATCGCTTCCACTTTGTTATAATCCCACTGACAGTGGACTGTGGAATATTTAGTAGTGAGGAAATTTCACAACTGGACTTGCTGCACAGGTGGCGTCCGATCACGGCACCACGCTGGAATTCACTGAGCTCCTGAGAGCGACCCATTCTTTCACTAATGTCTGTAGAAGCAGTCTGCAGGCCTAGGGGATCGGCTTTATACACCTGAGGCCATGGAAGTGACTGGAACACCTGAATTCAATGATTTTAGTGGGTGAGTGAATACATCTGGAAATATAGTGTATAATGTTAGGGTTCTGCACTAAAACTGACAAGCAGATTTACTCTTCATAGCAAGAAATCATAACCAGATTCTCTTTTTTTCTACTTTTACAGTGAAAAACTGACTCATTACAACTGTTTCTATGTTGGCCAGAATGGCAAAAAAAACCCATATGAGAGTAAACGACCTGCAGGAATATTTAGCTGACAATGGAGTGGTGGTGCACATTCTACTGTGTAGCTTCACTTGAATGAACATGATCTGCATGGAAGAGTCATCAGAAGCAGACCTTACATGAAACCTTGTTAAAAATCAACATTTAAATATGCAAAACAACATCTATATCAGCCCAAGACATTTCTGAAACAAGGGCTGTGGACTGGTGAAGTAAAACGTATGTTTGGAGACAAAAAGGAACAGCCTTGGATGAAAAGGACAACTTGCTAACTGTTAAGCATGTGGGTGGATCTATTATGCTTTGGGTGGCAGTAAGTGGTATGGGAAACATTGCAGGAGTAGATGGAAGAATGGATTCCACAAAATATCAATAAATTCTGGAAGGAAATGTGACGCAGTCAAGAAACTGAAACTAAAAAGAGGCTGGCTTCTACAACGGTCCAATCCAAAGCAAACCTACAAATCCACCATGAAGTACTTCGAGAAACTCATGCAGAAGCTTTTGGAATGTTCCTCACAGCCCCCTGCCTAAGTATTGTTGAAAAGTCAGTGAGTAGATGCAAGACTGTTTAAAAACAGAACTAGAAGCATTCTGCAAGGAAAATAGATAGAAAATTCCAATTCCAATAGATAGAAAAAAACAAGAAGAAAAAGACTGCCAAAGGGGTAATTAATAAGTACTGACTTAGTAAAGCTAAGTTTGCACATGCCACATTACTATACACTTCACAAATCAACAAAATGTCATTTGACCAAACGTTTTCATACAGCTACATAAGTAAAACCAGATTATAATTCATTAATCATTTTAATTATCTTTGTATTTCACTGTTTGTAAAGCACTTTGAAGGACCACAGTATATGAAAGTTGCCTTTCAACAGCATTGAAGCATCCGGCTCAGTGAAACAAAATACTGAACAGGTTGAAATGTCCCCTTTGTCACTTATAAGCGACAACTCTATCTCCTTTCCTTTATTTTCTTGGCTGCGAGAGCAGCATCCATCTTGTGACCTTACCCCCATCATGCTAGCATCAGTTTCTTTATCAGTTTCCCCACTAAACTTCACATCATTGTTCTTTATCGTCCTCCCTCTGCTCTAGGCTACTTCATTGATGAGTTAGACACTCTGCTGAGTCTCTTCTCCATCGATGAAACCCCGCTCATACCCTAATGCTGGCCTACAAAGCCAAAAATGGACCAGCCCCTACCGACTTGATGGCAATGGTGAAATCTCAAACTGAACCATGAGCCCCTTGAGCTTCGAGTGCAGCTCGGCTTGACCCGCCATCCTTCAAGGCGCGTGGAAGACGAGCGTTGAGAATGTTCTCTGTACTGGAGCCCAGGTGGGGGAATGAACTCCCACTGGCTGTCCGAACAGCAGAGTCTCTTGCTGTCTTCAGACGTAGACTGAAGACTCATCTCTTTACACAGCACTTAAATCAGCACTGAATTAAGTATTGCTTGCAATATATTGTGCTGCACTTATATATTATATTTTATTGTATTGCATTGTGTATTGTAGTTTATTGTATTGTATTGTACAGCACAGAGTTCTGTGTTCAACTCTGTTTCTTTTTCTCTCTGTATCTACAGTGACTTTTGTTTCTAGCAGTATCTGAACTCCGGACTGTGTTTTTCTCTAAGCTATTGGTAACTAGCAAAGATACTTTCTCTAGATTGACAAAGCACTTCTTGTAAGTCACTCTGGATAAGAGCGTCTGCTAAATGCTGTAAATGTAAATGTAAATACCTACTGTAATGTTCTGTTTTTCGCTCTGAGGTCCTCAATTTGTGATCTAAGTTAAAAAAAAAAGAAAGAAAGAAAGAACTGATGTTAAAAAAGTATAAAAGCCCCTATAGTGAACATATTCTTAAAACTTTTGTTTACTTAAAGTAATGAGATATTTTCCTTAGATGAGTCAAGTAAGTTCATTAACATCACAGACATTCCGCTTCCTAAGTCTATTTCAGAATTGGTTCATGATATAATCATGATCAAATGCAGCACCTACCTTAACTGTTCATTCTCCTCAGTACAGTCCAATCTATGTAGAAAAAAAGAAAACTTTTGTGAAACTTAACAATCAAATGTAAAATTACATAACAAATGAACAAACAGAATAAGTACAAAGTACTATCTATCCATACATAAAAAAACATGTTTTAAGAGTGTTAGTAACAAAATATTTTAACTTCAGTCAATCTATTTGGAAGTATTTGGAAGTATTTTAAGCAAATGTGTAGAGAAATATGCAGCTTCCAGTAAGCCCACATACTCTGCAAGCCTTCTTGCACTTTTATAGTGAAATATTTAAGAAATGGGAGTACCATATTAAAACTATATGACAGTGTTTCTCATATAATCATCATTAAAAAGTAATTAAATAATATTGAATTATAATAATATTTATAATATTTACAAATAAAATGTATATTTGTTTCTTCCCATGTCAAAATATAGCTTGTCAGACCAATAGCTATCTGGACAGTTTGGGTTGTAAGTTACAAAAAATACTGAAAAAACTCATAAAAGTGTTTCTAAAATGCATCATTCCAGTCGTATGTTTACTGAATCCTTATATACAAATGATCAGTTTTGTCTCATCAATTCTAAATATTAAGAAGCATCACTGTCAAGGCTAAACCTTACAGACATGCTAGCTGAACTTATGGGAGAAAAAAAATATTGAAATAATTAATGCAAATGTTTTTTTCATTTTGTTTCTTTAATAGGAATTCAATAGGATATTCCCTTGTATTTACTGAATTGCAGTGAAATTACAGAAAATACTTAAATCCCCACTGAACACATCTGAACTTAATGAACTAATCACCCCTTTCCTATGGTATTTATTAATGTATTGTGCCAGCCCTGAACTCTGCATGGTCACCAGCTTAGTGTATGTTACTGTGAAAAAGAGTGTGTTTTCTGGCTGTCCATGTTGGAGTCATTCAGTGTTTGTTTATGTTTAGCATCAGAGGGAGATGGAGTTTCCCCTGGAGCCTTTAGTCCTCCTGCCTGCAAACAAGCCTTAAGAATTACATGCTGTAAGTTTAACATATAAAGACCATTTCCACAAGATGATTCCTGTTTTAACCTCTGCCAGTGACTGGTCAGTCTCGGTCTGCCACAGGCAGGAGCCCCATCACCCATCCTGTGGTCAAACCCAGTGTCACCATTAGATGGAAGCAGAGAGCCACCTATAGGTAATCAGAGACATCCGGTCACACCTGTGTTTGGCTCTACGTAAGATTGGCTTTTGGTTCTGTGCTCAATCATGAGTTTGTATTTCTTGATCAAGCTGCTATTTATGAACTTGCTCTCAAGCCTCTCAGGGTTTTCTCCTGGTCTCTCTAAGCCTTGTTCTTGAGTCAATTTTGACAACAAAACCAAATGAATAAATAGTAAAGGAAAATACTTTCCCTTTCTTTCTTGAGCCTTCTGCTGGCCCCACTTTCAGTTTAGTTTTAGTTTAGAGTGGTGTTTTAGTCTTGCCAGTGTCACATTGCTGTCACAAGTGGAACTGATTAAGTCAGCTGGAGGAGGTGTAGCAGCTCCATACTGAGAAGAAAAAAGGAAGAAACATGGAAAGTGGAGGCTGGCTGCTATGAAACTGGCCAGAGCTCACTAACAAAGTGCAGAGAGCCTGGAGAGAGTAGTGCAGAGCTGGTGGTGGCCAACGAGCAAGCACAGTGCTAAGCACTTGCAGCTGGAGTCATCTGCCTACCACAATGGTGAAAACTCCTGGGAGCTCTTTAAGGTGCAGGCAAACATTCCAGAGGTAGAACATAGACAGGTGACAGTGTTCAAAGCAACTCTTCAATGTTACTTCATCTGCATTCAAGACCCAGTGGCCCAAAGAAAGAATCTGTGCAGGGGAAAGGTTGGGGAACCGGTGGCTTCACATTCTTCTTTTATTCCCTCCAACAGCCATGTGTGTGCTGGCAGTGCTGCAGAGAAATGTTTTTCCTAACAGGATAAGATCACTGCCTTCCTACAAAATATAGATTCTAAATCGATTCTAACACTTAAATCCAGTACTCCAATATTTGGTCTGGTATGTTAAAGTCTCAAATGACTCACTACTGCCACAAACTATTCCATGAACAACACAGTGGGTTCTAATAACTTTAATAACTGTGTGCAGACCCAACAAGGTCATTTTACCAACCAGTCATCATGCTTCCCTACAAACACTGCTTTGTACATGCTATTTGAATGGCATGTGGCAACAAAGAATTGTAATGAAACTTAACGTATGGTTTCACTGTTTGTGAAGTGGCACAGAACATTGAACAGAGGAGGGTTTGTTGAATCATTTTGTATTGTTTGAATTTTAGGGATATACGATATGTTGTGGGAAGATCAGTTCACAGACAGATTTCCTGATTCTCTCCTGAATGTGTGACATTTGTGGAAAAAACAACAAGGTCTGCATCTGAACAAATCTTTCTTTTGTTTCTTATTTTTCTGTCACATAAAAGTAATTCAACAGTATTTCACAATGGTTTGGGCGTGGCTATTATATTTTAGTTTTGCATTCCCTTCATTCTACATACTACATAATGGTCTGTGCCTAATAATGTACCAGCTGTCTGATTCACATTTATTAGCCACAACTGAGTAGTTTTTTCTTATTTCTAATGAAAATGGTGAAAACAGTTTCATTTTGTTAATTGGGAGAGTTCACAAGAAGAGGTTATATAAACAGTATTTTTCACAAAGTTGCACTATGAGTAATTTGAAACAGCTTTATGTCAAAATCAGGAAAATACTGAAAAGTTTGCTGTGGCAATGTGAGGAGGTCAGTTTTTGGTCTCAGATAACCCACAGAATTAAGAATGATCACATCAGGTGGATAGGAATCACGCAAGGACACACAACATGCAAATGACTTCATTTTCAAGACAATGGGCTCCAAGAAGCTAGGCTGCTGCCAAGGGGGACAGTCATACTCTTCGGGGACTACTGATAATGCACTAGTTAGCACAGCTGCCACACTCTTGGCTGGCTGTATCTGTCCAGGAGAGGTCAGGCATAGTGCTTGGTATCCCCTTCCTGCAGGCGATGTCATTTTTGCCTTCCACCTTTAAGTTTATTGAAACGTTGCTCAACTTCTTTCAGCTCGGCAGCTGATTCCCATGTTCTGGCACCAGTGTAGCATTGATGCGTAAGGAGACACAGAAAACATTGTGCATATGGATGAAAGCTCTTCATGAAACAGGCACTTCACCAGCTGGTCTTTACAAAAACAAGACAAGCCCAGCCACCCAAACATGAAAGATGGAAAGGAGAAAAGAGGCCCACCCTCGTCAGACACAAATACTCTAATAAACACAACTACAATGAACCCAGAAAAAAACAGTCCCTTTTTGTACAGAAGTGTGGCACAATCTGATAGACACTTTGCATGGCCACACCCCCCTAACCTCCTCATGTAGTGCAGAGCCCATGGTGAGTGCCACAGTATGTAATTTGACCAGGAGTGTCAAAACTTTTGCATACAACCGTATGACTAAAACTAGAGTATAATCTAAATGTCACAGTAGGGCCCATGCTAATCCATGAAAAGCCTTCCGTGACATTGTAGAAATGGTTTAATAATTTGTTGTACCTGGTTATTACCTTCATTCTGCCAGGTAAACCTTGGCAGATACCTACACAAGTCGAAATGGTAAAAGTCTCCTAGAACCAGCACTGCAGCATCAGGCTCATTGTTAGGGGATATCAACTGATAAGAGACCACTTATCTAGATTTGGTCAGAGAACGAATGTTTGAAAGCAAAATCTTTGACATTGTAGAGTAATATTGATGTTCTCTAAACTGAACGAAGGCACTTGTTCTTTTCAGGAGTGGCTTCCAAGTTGTGACCTAATCCTTAGTGTCTTAGATCCTGCTTTAAAACTGTCACTTTGAGGACTTCCGTGGGACCATGAAGGAGTAGGCAGCGTGTGTGAAGAGCTCCGACCTAACTTGTAATTGTAACTTGTGACCAAATTTAATTTCCTTACCATAGGATTGGTGTAATTTACGCACGTTATGATGTTATACGACCTTAAACAGCTAATGGCTACCTCCAAACAAAAACAAACTTCTTTGATGACCACGCGAAACACCATTGCTAGTAAGCTAGCCACCAAAGCCTCTGACGATAGCCCTCCCAAAAGCGACGGGATAACCATGACTCAGCTGGTGCGAGAACTAGCTAAGCAACGAGAAAGTTTAAAAGATGACATCTCTGCCCTTATTCAAGAATCACTGGTGCCGTTGCAGACTTCGGTGAGTGTTTTAGCAGAGACGGTGAACTCTGTACAGCAACGACTGGCTGCGTCAGAATCACTTGCAGGTGATAATTTTGAGAAGATTTGTGCAACCGAATCTGCTGTGGAAGCTTTGAAAGCCCAAAACGCGGCACTCTTAGACCGCATCGAGGACTTGGAAAACAGATCACGCCACAATAACTTGAGGATTATAAATGTACCAGAAGGCAGCGAGGGTGTTGGGAATACTGTTAACTTCATAGCAAACATGCTAATGAGACTCATCGACGGCAATGCTCTGTTTGACGCAGCGAGTGCACAGAGTGGGCATGAAACCCGAAGATGCTAACCACCCCCCGCGTCCCTTAGTGGTGTGTTTCCAAAGGCACCAGGAGAAGGAACGATTACTGCAATGGGCAAGGCAGCACACCATCACCTACCAGGGAGTTACACTGAGAATATATCCTGACCACAGCGCTGCCTTGTCGAGGAAACGCGCTGGATTTAATGGCGTTAAACAAGCATTGTATAAGAAGGGTATAAAATTCCGTTTGCGCTACCCAGCTGTCCTGCGAGTCTTCCATAAGGGAAAGACCTTCGATTTCAACACATCGGAGGAGGCACGGGCTTACTATGATCAACAGGTGGCTGGCGAGGACAACTGAGATGACCTGGTCAGGGCATGCACGCCTGATGGAAGGTAGCCGCCTTACTGCTTGGAGGACGTTTTGACATGTCTGGTAATTTGAACTTTCACCAAAGTCTACTTAGGTCAGTTTACTTGGTTATGAGGCACTGCTAAATGGTCATAGGCTCTTCACAGTTTAGAAGGAGAGGATGTATCGGAAGGTTCAGGAGTTAGAAGAGAGCCTGCAGTCTGCCCATGTTCCGGGGGCAGGCATAGGATATGTTTTGTTTGGGGTTAAAGGGGGATTTATTCTTATGAACGTGTTATTGTTTTTTGTGTTTTCTATTGAACTGAGATATTTAGTATGTTTCTTTTTGTTATTGACAGACACTCTGGGGTGCACAACTTGCTTTTCACTTCTAACCATGTGACATGTCATATGACATCAATAATGTTAGGGCGGATATAGGTGTAACACCAACACGTTTCATTACCTGGAATGTGAAGGGAATGAATGGGCCGAATAAGAGAGCAAAGATTTTTTCTCATTTAAAGAGGCTAAATGCAGAAATAATATTTATACAAGAAACTCATTTGAAAATAGCAGATCATAACAGGCTTAGGAAGACCTGGATTGGACAGAGCTTCCATTCTAACTTCAATAATAAGGCACGGGGGGCAGCCATCCTGATCCATAAAAAAGTACTGTTTACACCATCTCAAACCATCTCAGACCCCCAAGGGCGATTTGTGATAGTATCTGGGTCGCTATTTAGCACTCCAGTAATACTAGCAAGTGTTTATGCCCCTAACTGGGATGATGTTAGCTTTATACATAAACTCACCTCCCTTTTCCCAAACTTGAACAGACATAGTCTTATTTTATCGGGTGACTTTAATACGGTCATGGACCCAGCTATGGACCGCTCCGGTCCTAGAACTTTAGCACGCTCTAAAATGTCTCTTGCTCTTGGTGAGTTTGCTGACAAAGCAGGCTGCGTTGACCCTTGGAGGTTCTTTAATCCTCACAAAAAGCAATTTTCTTTCTTTTCACACGTTCATCACACATATAGTCGGATTGATTTTTTCCTCATTGATAAGACACTTCTCCCTTCTATAAAGAAAACTGAATATACAACAATTGTTGAATCTGATCATGCACCAGTTTCCCTAGACATTTCATTCTCTCAAAATGTCACACAGCCAAGAGTCTGGAGATTAGACACGTCCCTACTATCAGACAATCACTTCTGTGAATTCATTGGTAAAGCAATAGACGAGTTCATACATTTCAACAGGTCTGACTCCATATCTCCATCTACATTATGGGAAACACTTAAAGTAGTTATAAGAGGGAAGATTATTTCCTATTCTATTTCACGTAACAAGGCGAGAAGACAAAAACAAAAAGAACTCCTGGAATCAATAAGACACATTGACCAACAATATTCTACCACACCAACACCTGAGCTATATAAAAAAAGGGTTGCACTGATAACCCAGTATGACCTATTGTCTACAGAAATAACAGAAAAACACCAGCTTTGGCTAAAAGGGCACTACTATGAACATGGAGATAAAGCAGGTTGTCTTTTGGCTTATCAGCTTAAATGTAGATCTGCATCTCGCTTAATACCTCAGATATGTAACACTTTAAAATCCTTGACTGTAGACCCAATAGAGATAAATAACACCTTTAGAGATTTCTATTCCAAACTATATACATCTTCTTCCCCACAAGATAAATGAAATATGATGACTTTCTTAGACAACATCGATATCCCACAAGTAGATACAGAGGCCAAAGACAACCTTGAAGAAACTATAAAGTTACAGGAAATTGTAGACTCCATTCATAAAATGCAAGGTGGTAAGTCACCTGGACCGGACGGCTATACTGTTGAGTTTTATAAAAAGTTCTCTCCTCAACTCACTCCTCTGCTACTTGAGATGTTTAACCACTCCTTTAATCAGAGTCATTTACCACAAACTTTAACAGAGGCTTCCATTTCACTTCTTTTAAAGCCAGGCAAAGATCCAAACGACTGTGGGTCATATCGACCTATATCCTTGCTTAACGTTGATGTTAAAATTTTAGCCAAGCTGCCAGCATCGAGACTAGAGAATGTTATAACCAATATAATTTCAACAGAACAAACTGGTTTCATAAAGGGTCGTCAGTCCTTCACAAATATCCGTAAACTTTTAAATGTCATTCATTCTCCTTCGTCCGAGGAGACTCCCAAAGTTGTTGTCTCTCTGGACGCAGAAAAAGCATTTGACAGAGTGGAATTTAATTATTTATTTACTGTACTGGAAAAATTTGGCTTTGGCTCAAACGTCATATCCTGGATTCGCTTATTATATATATCACCTAAAGCATCAGTAATTACAAACAAGATATCTTCTCAACTATTTTCTCTCTCAAGGGGTACTCGTCAGGGCTGTCCTCTCAGCCCACTCTTATTCGCATTAGCTATTGAGCCTCTATCAATTAAATTTAGGACAACCCCCAATATCTTTTTTTATCCGTAGGTTCGAAACCGATCATAAAATCTCTTTATACGCTGACGACTTACTTCTGTATATTTCTGACCCAGTATCATGTATTCCTAATATTGTCAATATCCTTAACGACTTTGGGATTTTCTCTGGTTATAAATTAAACCTTTCTAAGAGTGAATGCTTTCCCATTAATAATTTGGCTCTTCAATTACCGGACAATGCGCTCCCTTTCCATATGTCAAGGACTGGATTTAAATATTTAGGCATACGCATCACCCATGCTTTCTCTGACCTCTATGAAAAGAACTTCAAACCTCTTTTGCTTGAATTGGAAGCTGATTTTAAGAGATGGTCTGGTCTTTATTTATCTCTTCCAGGTAGAGTTAGTTGTATAAAAATGAATGTATTACCCCGTTTTTTGTATTTGTTTCAATGTCTCCCAATTTTTTGTCTAAATCCTTCTTCCAATCTTTAAATAAATTAATCTCCTCTTTTCTTTGGGCAAATAAAAATAAAAAATAAAAATAAAAATGCTAGAATCCGCAAAGTTTTTAGAAAGGCCTAGGGATAAGGGTGGCCTGGCATTACCTAATATGAGAAACTACTACTGGGCATCTAATATTCAAAAAGTCATATATTGGTACCAGAGTCCACAGCTGGATTGGTGTAAGATTGAGGCAAACTCCTGCACCTCTACCTCACTTTCTGCTTTGTTCACTGCTGGATTACCACTTTCACCCTCTAAATTTACTTCTAGCCCTGTGGTATCTTCCTCTCTTAGGATATGGACACAATTCAGACAACATTTCAAACTAAAAGAATTCTCTATATACAGCCCTATTTGTAATAACCACCTTTTCCCTGCTGCCAGAATAGACCACACATTCACTCTATGGAGGAGGAATGGTTTGGATACATGTAACCATTTTTATATAGATGGTATTTTTGCCAATTTCACTGACATCTCGGCCAAATTCCGCTTACAAAAATCTGACCTATTCAGATATTTTCAAGTCTGTCATTTTATTCAAAGCCAGAGTCCAACGTTTCCTACATCTCCAGCAGATTCAGGACTGGAGAAGATTTTGCGTAACCCTATGCATTTGAGAAGACATATCGCAAACATCTCAAATATAATTACTTCTCTTCAGAAAACAACATTAGATGGGCTTAGAACTGCATGGTCGGAAGAACTTGGTTCTGAAATTCCTGGTTACTTCTGGGAACACGCTCTGGAAAGAATCAATGGAACATCATCCTGTGCCCGGCTTAGCTTGATACAGTTCAAAATCCTTCACAAAACTTACTACACCAAATCCAAGCTCTCAAAAATTTACAACAACCTTGACGACAGGTGTGAGCACTGCAATTCTTCTCCAGCAAATATGACCCATGTTTTTTGGAATTGCCCCAAGTTAACTGAATTTTGGTCATCTATCTGTAAAATACTCAATGATGCATTTAATACCAAAATCAAACCGTCTGCAGATATGGCCATATTTGAAGTGTTGAATGATGAGCTCATGCTACCCATTGACAAGATGAACGCTATTGCCTTTGCATCTTTGATAGCCCGTAGAAATATAGTATTACATTGGAAATCCCCTGAACCACCCAAAGTGTCGGTCTGGCTCTCTGTACTAATGTTTTTCCTGAAATTAGAGAAAGTTAAATACTTTACTAGAGGATCAACAAGACAATTTCACAAGGTATGGGACCCTATGATTGAGTACTTTAAAAATCTTAAGACCCTTCCATAAGACTATGGAGCCCTGATATATATACTTGATTTTGCTTAATGATTAACATGTACTTAAATAGGTAATTTCCCCACTGTCTGTCATTACTGTTTGTTTATTTATTTATTTATTTATCTGTATTTATTATTATTATTATTTATTTATTTATTTTTTTTCTCGTTACAGCAGTATATGGGTGTTGTGGGTGGGTGGGGTTTGTTAAAAAGAAAACAAATTCAATTCAAGATATTGTATTCTACTGCATATTACTTTGTGCCTTCTTGAATAAAATATATTTACAAAGAAAAAACTGTCACTTTAAAACGTGATGTTCAGCTTTATTAGTATTTGACCATGTTTTCACAGATAAGCCATAAACCCTGCCTGTTATGAATACATACATAAGCCATGTCTCCTTGCATAGAAAACATTTTTGTTATTTACTTACATTAACAAAATATGTTTATAAACCTTCCAGAAATATCCACTTCCTAAATGTATTTGGAAATGATTTATTCTGTCAAATACACCACTTACTTTAAGTTTTTAGTTTTAGTGAGGATCTCGTCTTCCTGCTCCAGCCTAGTTTAAAAAAGAAAATCTTTGTGTCACTTAAGAAGTAAATTTAAAAATAGGACAAGGACAGCTGATGGTGCTCAAAGCAATCGGTGCAGAGAGGTCGGGGGCATCTGCAGCTGAACTGCACACTCTGAGGAGGCAGGCCTACCTTCGCTTTCTTGTAGATGTGTCACTAGCCTTCATCATACTGTTGCTGTTGGCCCTGCAACAATGAGGAAATCATCAAGGAGACAAAATAGTCAAGCTAAATAAGAACCTCAGGAAAAGTATAGCTCAGCACTGATCACACCATGTGACAAGGCTGCCAGCAACTTCAGCAGAGAGGATTTCATGAAGTGCAGAAGAGCGACATAGAGGTGGTAAAGGAGTTTTTGTTTTTTTATTTTGCCTCCTAGTTTTGAACTTTTTCATAGTAACACATTGGAGCACACTGCATTTCTGTAGCTCTGTAGAGATGACTTAAATAAACACAGAATAAACAAACAATCCAAGACAAAGACCAAACACTTCAAACAATATCAACACCTCAAACAAAGACCAGCAACAAACCAGGATAAACACGGAGCTTAAATACAACAGGGATAATGAGGGACAGGTGGAGAACAGGTAACAGTCAGGGGCAGGGTCTGGACACAAGGGGGCAGGACCGGGAAGAAACAAAATGCACGTGGACAGGACTGGGAGGGGCCAATCGTGACATTTACTAGGGCTTTCATCTAATTTTGGACTCTCTTCAGTATTTGTTCTGGGTTTTGTAAGCTGTCTTTTTTTTACTATTTTGGACTAACTCTGGCTGGTTTTCTGTTTTTTTTTTTTTTGAGAAAATTGGGGAAATGGATTCACACGTCTGCAGAGCCATTATAACAACCCATGGGGCACTCACTCGTTCAGCATCACTGTTGTGGATGTGTCACATGGAGTTGTAGGGTGCAGCACCTGCTCCAGCCACACCAAGGCTACTCCATGCCAGGGATCCACACACTCTTGATCTGTGGCCAACCATGGCTAGCTACATTCTTACTGCCATTAAGCAACTGCTGCCCTTGGATAAAAACCCCATAGACTTAAAGGTAATTTTTTCTCTTTCAGACTCTCTTTTCTTTTTTCCCCCTTGTTGAGTGGTTTTGTTATATCTAGACTTCTTAAGTATCAGAACAGCCAGGATCCCGAATAGACTACCTTACTCCATTACTTTGAACACTGTAGCCCCAAAGGTCTGTGTGCTGAGTCCTCTACTCATCTACAACAATAATGAGAGCACCTGCAAAGGATAAGTGAGGCAACTGGAATTCTGGTGCATCGACAACAATCTCTCTCTGAATGTGACCAAGGCAAGAGAGATAATTGTAGACTTCAAAAGGACATAGGTGCCTAATATTCCTCTGCACATCAGCAGTACTGCAGTGGAAACATGGCTTCAAGTTCCTATAAGTGCACATCACTGGCAATCTCTCATGCTCCCTGTGCTCCTCTTTCTTAGTGAAGAAGTGAAAGAAGCTCCTATGGAGACTGAAGACGGGTGGACTGTGCACAACTCATTCTCCACTTTTTCTACAAAGCATCATAGAGAGCACCCTGACCTGTAGCATCACTGTCTGGAAACTGCACCGTCTCAGACAGGAAAGCACTGTTACAGGGTCAACTTTGTAATAATGAATCTATTATACATTATCAGTGCAGTGTTATTGCTGCTGCAGACAACCAGCTGATCTATTTTCTCTATTGTCTTTTGCTCAACTGTTGAGTGTTTGTAGTTATTGTATATTTTAGAGGAGAATTTAATATATGGAGTTTGTACAGTTTGTCTATATTTCTTATATTTATTGTTCACTTGGGCCACTTCTTTGTAAAATGTAGCACCATGTCTTGGAGAAACTACATTTTGTTTCTCTGTCAAGAAATTTATAAAAAGAACTTTGACCTTGAAAAATCTCAAGCTCCCTACAAATGATCTCCTGATTTCCTGATTTGCTTTACTTGCCTTACTTCACCTCTCCACGGATCACCACCTTGTCGTGGTGGAGGGGTTTGCATGCTTGAATGATCCTAGGAGCTATGTTGTCTGGAGCAAAAGCTCCTGGTAGGGTCTCCCATGGCAAACTGGTCCTAGGTGACAGGTCAGACAAAGTGTGATCCATAATAACCCCTATGAAGACACAAAAACGGGACTTGTGTACCCTGCCCGGAACAGGGTTACCGGGGCCCCACCCTGGAGCCAGGCCTGAGGGAGGGGCTCGTCAGCGAGCGTCTGGTGGCCGGGCATTTACTCATGGTGCCCGGCCGGGCCCAGCCCGAAGGAGTTACACGAGTCCCCCCTCCCATCGACCCACCACCAATGGGAGGGGCAGTAGTAGGGGTTCGGTGTGTTGTGGATCGGGCACTGTCCGAAGGCGTGGGCCTTGGCGTTCTGATCCTCGGTTGCTGAAAATGGCTTTTGGAACTTGGAACGTTACCTCACTGGCGGGGAAGGAGCCTGAGTTGGTGCGCGAGGTTGAGAGATACCGGCTAGATATAGTCGGGCTCACCTCAACACACAGCTTGGGCTCTGGGTCCAATCTCATTGAGAGGGGCTGGACTTTTTTCTTTTCTGGAGTTGCCCATGGGGAGAGGCGGCGGGCAGGTGTGGGCTTTCTCATAGCCCCTCGACTTGGTGCCTGTATGTTGGGGTTTTCTCCGGTGGACGAGAGGGTAGCTTCCCTATGCCTTCGGGTTGGGGAACGGGTCCTGACTGCTGTCTGTGCTTATGCACCGAACAGCAGTTCAGAGTACCCAGCCTTCTTAGAGTCCTTGGGAAGGGTGCTTGAAAGTGCTCCTCCTGGAGACTCTATTGTCCTACTGGGGGACTTCAATGCTCACGTGGGCAATGACAGTGAGACTTGGAGGGGTGTGATTGGGAGGAATGGCCTCTCTGATCTGAACCCGAGTGGTGTTCAGTTTTTGGACTTCTGTGCAAACCACAGTTTGTCCATCACGAACACCATGTTTGAACACAAGGATGTCCATAAGTGCACATGGCACCAGGACACCCTAGGCCGCAGTTCAATGATTGACTTTGTAGTCGTGTCATCGGACTTGTTGCCATGTGTTTTGGACACTCGGGTAAAGAGAGGAGCTGAGCTGTCAACTGATCATCACCTGGTAAGCCTAAACGTATAGTGAGGGTTTGCTGGGAACATCTAGCAGAAGAACCTGTCAGATTGATCTTCAACTCACACCTCCGTCAGAACTTTGACCAGATATCGGGGGAGGTGGGGGACATTGACTCAGAATGGGCCATGTTCCGTTCCTTCATTACTGAAGCGGCTGACTGTAGCTGTGGCCGTAAGGTAGTTGGTGCCTGTCGGGGCGGTAATCCTCGAACCCGGTGGTGGACACCCCAGGTGAGAGATGCTGTCAAGCTGAAGAAGGAGTCCTACCGGGCATGGTTGGTCTGTGGGACACCAGAGGCAGCTGGCAGGTATCGACAGGCCAAGCGATCTGCGGCTTCAGTTGTCACCAAGGCAAAAACCCGTGTATGGGAGGAGTTTGGTGAGGCCTTGGAAAGTGACTAAGTCGGCTCCGAAAAGATTCTGGCAAACCGTCAGGCGACTCAGAAGGGGAAAGCAGTGTGCCACTAGCACTGTATATAGTGGAGATGGTGTGCTGCTGACTTCGACTGAAGACGTCATTGGGCGGTGGAAGGAATACTTTGAGGAGCTTCTCAATCCCACCGACACGTTCTCCAGTGAGGAGGCTGAGTCTGGGGACATGGGAATAGGCTTGTCCATTACTGAGGCCGAAGTCGCTAAGGTAGTTAAGAAGCTCCTTGGTGGCAAGGCTCCAGGGGTGGATGAGATCCGCCCTGACTTCCTCAAGGCTCTGGATGTTGTGGGGCTGTCTTGGCTGACACGCCTTTTCAACATTGCGTGGACATTGGGTGCGGTGCCACTGGATTGGCAGACTGGGGTGGTGGTGCCTCTTTTTAAAAAAGGGGACCGGAGGGTGTGTTCCAACTACAGGGTAATCACACTCCTCAGCCTCCCTGGTAAGGTCTATGCAGGGGTACTGGAGAAGAGAGTCTGGCTTATAGTTGAACTTCGGATCCAGGAGGAGCAGTGCGGGTTCCGCCCTGGTCGTGGAACACTGGACCAACTCTTCACCCTCTCCAGGATTCTGGAGGGTTCATGGGAGTTTGCCCAACCAGTCCACATGTGCTTTGTGGATCTGGAGAAGGCATTTGACTGTGTTCCCCGGGGTATTCTGTGGGAGGTGCTTCGGGAGTACGGGGTACATGGCTCTTTGCTACAAGCCATTCAGGCCCTGTACAAACAAAGCTGGAGTTTGGTTCGCATAGCCGGCAGTAAGTCAGACTCGTTCCCAGTGAGAGTTGGACTCCATCAGGGCTGCCCTTTGTCACCGATTATATTCATAATTTTTATGGATAGAATTTCTAGGCGCAGTCAAGGGATGAAGGGTGTCCGGTTTGATGACCTCAGGGTCACATCGCTGCTGTTTGCAGATGATGTGGTCCTATTGGGGACATCAGGCCGCGAACTTCAGCTTTCGCTGGATCGGTTTGCAGCCGAGTGTGAAGCGGCTGGGATGAGAATCAGTACCTCTAAATCCGAGACCATGGTTCTCAGGCGGAAAAGGGTGGAGAGCCCTCTCTGGGTCGGGGATAGGCTCTTGCCTCAAGTGGAGGAGTTCAAGTATCTCGGGGTCTTGTTCACGAGTGATGGTACAAGGGAGCGGCAGATTGACAGGCGGAGTGGTGCTGGGTCAGCAGTGATGCGGGCTCTTTACCGGTCTGTTGTGGTAAAGAAAAAGCTGAGCCATAAGGCAAGGCTTTCGATTTACCGGTCGATCTACGTTCCCACCCTCACCTATGGTCATGAGCTTTGGGTAATGACCAAAAGAATGAGATCGCGAATACAAGCGGCCAAAATGAGTTTCCTCCGCAGGGTGTCTGGACTCTCCCTTAGAGATAGGGTGAGAAGTTCAGTCATCCGGGAGGGACTCGGAGTAGAGCCGCTGCTTCTTCACGTCGAGAGGAGCCAGCTGAGGTGGTTCGGGCATCTGGTTAGGATGCCTCTTGGACGCCTCCCTTGGGAGGTGTCACAGGCAAGTCCACCTGGGAGGAGACCCCGGGGAAGACCCAGGACACGCTGGTGTGACTATATCGCCCAGCTGGCCTGGGAGCGCCTCGGAATCCCCCTTGGAGAGCTGGTGGAAGTGGCTGGGGAAAGGGAGGTCTGGGCTTCATTGCTTAGGATGCTGCCCCCGCGACCCGAACCCCGGAGAAGCGGAGGATAATGGATGGATGGATGGATGGATGGATGGATGGCCTTACTTCAAGGCTAGACTACTGTAACGCGCTACTGTCAGGATGCACAAGCAGGAATTTAAACAAACTCCAACTAGTCCAAAAAACGCTGCAACCAGGGTCCTCACTAAAATTAGAAAATCTGATCATATCCGTCCAGTGCTATCATCACTTCATTGGCTACCTATTAAATTCCGTATTGATTATAAAATCCTTTTATTGACTTATAAATCCCTACATGGGCTCGCTCCCGAGTACCTGCACAGATCCCAGAGTGCTGGCTTATTAATAGTCCCCAGAATTCAGAAGGTTTCAGCTGGGGGAAGAGCTTTTTCTTATAAAGCCCCCAAAACTCTGGAATGATCTTCCAGAAACTGTTCGGGACTCAGACACAGTCTCAATCTTTAAGAATAGGCTGAAAACTCACTTGTTCAGTTTAGCTTTTGGTAGCTAATGTTCCCCCTTAGATAAAGGCAGCAGATCCAGGGGTCCATGGACACAGGGCATAATAGTAAACTGAGACGCTGGTGCTGTCATCCTGCTGCTCGCACGCGGTCACTCAGGTTTGTGGACGGTGGAGCGGAGGGATGCCAGACTGTTTCAGAGTGCTGCCGTGTCTGTGTGTCCTTCTGGTTCTCTCCTGTTAGTTAAGCTGTCATAGTCAGTTCTGCCGGAGTCGTTAGCCACATTCTGGAAATGTTTACATCCCCTGTTTTACGTACAAACAGATAGAATAAAACTAATTCCCTCTCCCTGCCTTTTTCCAAGTATATGACCGACCACCTAACCGGCTGAACACTGAAGGACGACCGACTGCCGAGCCCTCCTGCTACCCACTTCAGACCAGCTGCCCACACCCCAGCTACCACCACCTGCCCACCCTACACTGATGTTTTCATAGACTGCTAGCTATTACTACTACTAATACTACTGCTATTAATATTAGTAGTATAATAATTTGTAGGCAGCTTGACCAGAGGAGGATGGGCCCCCCCCCCATCAACTTTGTCCTTCTTTGGGAACTTGAATTAGAAGCAACTGTATTTTGTATCTTTTAACTGTATCTTCAACCATTCTATTGTTAATGGGACTCCAGGTCAAACTACTTGCCTGAGTTAACAATGTATCATCTAGCTATGTCTATGGTCACAACCACAAAGAACTTCTGTACACAAACCACTACCAGCTCCAGCAAGATTGGGATCAACACCAACCACGGTCTTGCTGGCATGCCACTCAAGTATGTAGGACTCTTCTTATGTTCAACCACAAGCTCAGGCGGACAGCGCACCCAGACCAAGGTATGCAGAGGAGCCTCCACACTACTTAGGCCAGGTACAGTCTTTTCAATGCTCTATGGGGATAGTACAGGGCAATACACTCTGGCACAAATTGGCTGATGTTTAGTCAGAAATGTCTAGGTGGGACTGCATGAGTGACTAGGCATAATCTGCTGTGTCTAGGTCATACTAGTTGCATTGCAAGCCATTTATTTTATGTTTTTATCCAGTCTCTTCTTTCACTTTTCACTTCTTTGTGTGCAAATGAAATATTGCGTGTACCAAGCCAAACTCTGGAGTTCAGCCTGATCTTTTTGAGGAAAACCCTGGCCACTACACCTTCATGCTCCATCCTTGCAATCTTCACACCCCAACATTCTCACAACAACTCATGCTGCAAGAAGGTACACTGCCCCAAGCTCCAGAGTGAACTTCTCAAACTGGAAACAAAAGAGGAATTGAGTAAGATCTCAGTTAATGTGAGAAAGTGTGTATCACCACACTAGAACAGAGCATTTCCAGAAAAAGAACTGTTAAACCAAACATTTTGTTGCCAGTCATGGCTCATCAGTGCCATTATGGCGAGTGAGTTTACAGTCCACATGAGATCCCCAAATACCAGGGAATATTTCACCCTGTCCCAACACCTGTTCAACTCTGACCCACCTCCTTTGTCACTTCCTGTTCTTTCCTGTCCCATCCCTTGTCTCACCTATTATCTTGAAAAGCGTCTGACTTCTGACCTCCAGCCTCAGGCCCATCTCCCGCACTTAAATCCATAGGACACTGTGACGTCCTGTCACAAGAGATGAAAGTTATGATGGAACACATGGCACCATTGTTGTGAACTACATTGGCATATCATTAACTAAAACACATTTACAGGTGGAATAGTGTACTCACTATTTTCAATGAGCATGTTATCAATTGACTTGAAGTTTAAGTAAGCATCAAGACAATAGATAAAGTTTTTTTTTAAATCAAAAAAACCTATTTGGGCAATTTCAGGATCACTGATTTATTCAGAATTGCTTTTTCCACAGGGTTATTTTTAACCTACTTTGGTGATTGTATTTTAAAATTGTTTAAATGAACAAACCGACACAAAGCAGTGAATTCATGCAAAAGACTGGTCATGTATTCTCTTTTCACACAGAATTAAAGTACAAAATGTACAGTATAGAATAAAACTCCTATGTACAATCCACTGTGAGCTAGAAAACTCTACCTGAACTTTTTTAATTGAAAAAATGAGCCAATACAAATACCATCACATATAGTAATCAAGGAGGGCAAAAAAGAATACAAAGCACATTTTAGAGAGGGCACATACACATACAAGCATTTTTTAAAGACTTCATAGAGTACTCTGGATATGTAATAGATAAGAAAATATTTCACAAATCTGACAACAAAACCAATGCTGTCCTCGAGGCGCCATGACTAGTACATGTATGCTAGCTGTATCTTTCTAAGCCTTATGAGCTATTACCAAAACTTCTGTCAAACCATTCCTCCATCCCTTGATTTGATAATTGCAGATGGAGAGCAAATGAAAATGGACACCAAACTATAAACAAGCATTTCAGAAAGTGAAGGATCAACCTCTGCTGGCCATTTTCAGTACCATTGATGACTGTATCTCATTTACAGCAATGATTACTAGCAATGGTAATAAAAATATTACTCTGTACTAAGGGAGTTAGGGTAAACTACCTCAAACCCTAACATTACCCTGGTGTTTATTCTGCTCCGTTCCTGTGGGTATGTCAATGACTAATAGTTTAAATATCTGGGTGGCTATAGACCTCTCACTGGATGACAGCAAGAGTCCCCTTTACCCAATGCAGGAATATCCTTCAAAACTGGAGTTGACACATGAGTAGTGAATGGTGTCAACTCAACTGTAGCAGTGGCCGGCCTTGGGGAAGTAGTAACCTGGGCTTGTGGCTTATCCAAAGAAAGTGAATGTTGACTTGGACCATTCAACTGCAAAGCTTCAGGACAGGCTGCCATAGAAAACTTGGCAGGTGATTTTGCACCTTGTATTAGCTGAACTGAGTGTCTCCCTGAGATGACAAGCTCCATAGTCTGTATTGTGTAAGATACTGGTCCTATCAGTACAGTTTCAGGAATCCACTTGTAGTTATGTGCCAACACATGTTAACCAGGTTGGAGAACCCTATCTTTTACTCTTTGTTTGTGTCTCTCTGTTTGAGCTTGCTGTTGCTGCAGGACTAGAGTCCTTGTCCTGGAAGGCTTGAGGAGATCAAGACTAGTGCACAACTGTCATTTCATGAGAAGCATTGTAGGAGAAACATGAGTAGTAGAATGTGGCACATTTGTGTAGGGCAGTAGAAAACTACATTGCCAAAAGTATTTAGTCACCCATCCAAATCATTGAATTCAGGTGTTCCAGTCACTTCCATGGCCACAGGTGTATAAAGCCGAGCCCCTAGGCCTGCAGACTGCTTCTACAGACATTAGTGAAAGAATGGGTCGCTCTCAGGAGCTCAGTGAATTCCAGCATGGTACCGTGATCAGACACCACCTGTGCAAGACCAGTTGTGAAATTTCCTCACTACTAAATATTCCACAGTCCACTGTCAGTGGGATTATAACAAAGTGGAAGCGATTGGGAACGACAGCAACTCAGCCACGAAGTGGTCGGCCACGTAAAATGACAGAGCGGGGTCAGCGGATGCTGAGGGGCATAGTGCGCAGAGGTCACCAACTTTCTGCAGAGTCAATCACTACAGACCTCCAAACTTCATGTGGCCTTCAGATCAGCTCAAGAACAGCGTAGAGAGCTTCATGGAATGGGTTTCCATGACCAAGCAGCTGCATCCAAGCCTTACATCACCAAGCGCAATGCAGAGCGTGGAATGCAGTGGTGTAAAGCGCCGCCACTGGACTCTAGAGCAGTGGAGACGTGTTCTCTGGAGTGACCAATCACACTTCTCCATCTGGGAATCCGATGGACGAGTCTGGGTTTGGTGGTTGCCAGGAGATGGTACTTGTCTGACTGCATTGTGCTGAGTGTAAAGTTTGGTGGAGGAGGGATTATGGTGTGGGGTTGTTTTTCAGGAGTTGGGCTGGGCCCCTTAGTTCCAGTGAAAGGAACTCTTAAAGCTTCACACCAAGAGATTTTGGAGAATTTCATGCTCCCAACTTTGTGGGAACAGTTTGGGGGACGGCCCCTTCCTGTTCCAACATGACTGCACACCAGTGCACAAAGCAGGTGCATAAAGACATGAATGAGTGAGTTTGGTGTGGAAGAAGTTGACTGGCCTGCACAGAGTCCTCACCTCAACACCATAGAACACCTTTGGGATGGATTACAGCGGAGACTGTGAGCCAGGCCTTCTCGTCCAACATCAGTGTCTGACCTCACAAATGCTCTTCTGGAAGAATGCTCAAAGATTCCCAAAAACACCCCTAACCCTTGTGGAAAGCCTTCCCAGAGGAGTTGAAGCTGCAAAGGGTGGGTCGACATCATATTAAATCTTATGGATTAGGAATCCATGGGTCCCGGCCGAGCTCAGCCTGAATGAGCTACATGGGACCACTCTCCCATGGACCTACGACCCGTGGGAGAGGCACTTATGGAGGTCCGCTGCAATGTGGATCAGGTGGCGTTCTGATCTTTGCCTGCTCAAACTGGCTCTCGGAACATGGAACATGACCTCTCTGGCAGGGAAAGAGCCTGAGCTAGTGTATGAGGCTGAAAGATACCAACTAGATATAGTTGGGCTCACCACAACACATGGCAGGGGCCCTGGAACAGACTGTCTGGAGAGGGATTGGACTTTATTCCATTCTGGAGTTGTCCAGGGTGAGAAGCGTTGGGCAGGAGTGGGCTTACTCATAGCTCCCCGGCTCAGCACCTGTACGTTGAGGTTTTCTCTGTTGGATGAGAGGGTTATTTCCCTGTGCCTTCGGGCATTTAAAACTAGTTTGTGCTTATATAATGCCACTTGTAGAGCATTAAACGAGCTCTGTAATTTTCTCTGTAATTGTTGAAGCATGAATAGATAGGAAAAGGGTGGAATGCTCTGTCCAGGGCGGGAGTGAATTCTTATCCCAAGTGGAGGAGTTTAAATATCTCTGGATTTTGTTCACGAGTGAAGGAAGGATGGAGCAAGAGGTTGACAGGCGGATTGGTGCGGCGTCTGCAGTAATGCGGACCCTATACCGGTCCGTCATGTTGAAGAAAGAGCTGAGCCAGAAGGCAAAGCTGTCAATTTACCGGTCAATCTTCGTTCCAACTCTCAACTATGGTCACAAGCTTTGGGTAGTGACCAAAAGAACGAGATCGCGGATACAAGCGGCCAGAATGAGCTTTCTCCACAGGGTCGCCTTTAAATTTTCATCTAAACAAGTACTGATGGAATTTGCAAACACTAAATACAACCCCAATTGAGCAATGCTCAAAAAATACCTGTTTGGAACATTCCACAGATGAACAGGTTAACTGGAAAGAGGTGAGTGTCATGATTGGGTATAAAGGGAGCATCCCTGAAAGGCTCAGTCATTCACAAGCGAGGACGGGGCGAGGTTCACCACTTTGTGAACAACTGCGTGAGCAAATAGTCCAACAGTTTAAGAACAACGTTTCTCAACGTGCAACTGCAAGGAATTTAGGGATTTCATCATCTACAATCCATAATATCATCAAAAGATTCAGAGAATCTGGAGAAATCTCTGCAGGTAAGCGGCAAGGCAGAAAACCAACACTGAATGCCCGTGACCTTCGATCCCTCAGGCGGCACTGCATTATAAACCCACATCATTCTGTAACGGATATTCCCACATAGGCTCAGGAACACTTCAGAAAACCACTGTCAGTGAACTCAATTCGTCGCTCCATCTAACTAAACTAAACTAAACTGTTTTTGGAAATCATGGACATCGTGTCCTCCGGGCCAAAGAGGAAAAGGACTGTCCGGATTGTTTTCAGCGCAAAGTTCAAAAGCCAGCATCTCTGATGGTGTGGGGGTGTGTTAGTGCCCATGGCAGGGGTAACTTGCACATCTGTGAATGCCCCATTAATGCTGAAAGGTACATACAGGTTTTGGAGCAACATCTGCTGCCATCCAAGCAAGGATGCTCCCTTTATACCCAGTCATGACACTCACCTGTTTCCAATTAACCTGTTCACATGTGGAACATTCCAAACAGGTGTTTTTTGAGCATTCAACTGAATATAGGTTGAAAAGGATTTGCAAATCATCGTATTCTGTTTTTTATTATGTTTTACACAACGTGCCAACTTCACTGCAATTAGGGTTGTATATCCTTTCATTTCTGAAGTAATAGTAGCATTTGTTCTTCTTTGTTAAATCACTTTTGACAGTTAAGATTAAAAGTGAAATGAGGCCAAAGATCATGAAGCATAAAATAGAAAATTAAGAGCTCACCCAGATTATTAAAATATTGGCAATTCAAATTTATAGTTTATCTGTCATAGTGAATGTCATACGGAAGTGCAGGTTAAGTGAGAGAGTGTGTGGCTGCCTGTGCTGAATGTGTGTGTGTGTGTTAACAAGTTTAGGTGTGTGTGTGTGTGTGTGTGTGTGTGTTTGAGTTTGTTGTTGAGGGGTTTCATGCTGCAGTGTGTAATGAAACAGGATTTTCCTGTTGTCTCAGACTTGAAAACGCTCATTTTGCCTAGCATGCACCTGCCTGCAGGCTAAATGCCAGGCATTTGTTAGTCAAATAAGACTTAATTTTCATACACAGACTGTACAGACTAGAGAGTGTTCATCCTAAACACAATATTTTTGGTGAGTACTCCAGTACTCACCAGTCAGATGCTGTGCTTGCAGAGATGTCACTGGATTTTCACACCATTTGATAATTGTCTTAGTATAATGAAACCTTGTATCTCTAAAATGTTCTGTTTTCAGGAAATGGAAAAAAATGTTTTTTGAGAGTTACCCTGCCTTTAATGTGTGGTGGTAGTGTAAGGGAATACTGATTAAGGGAGAAGGGAAAACCATGGCTGGAGTTCTGGACAGCTTCTGCCTGAAGCTAGATGGCCAGATTCCCCCTTATAGCTGTAGTAAGACTGAGGCAGGACTGAGGAACAGAGAGGAGATGGGGTGGTGGTGGGTTTGTGAACCTTTTGTCACAGGAACGGAAGTTGAGGATTTTAATTTATGTCTAAGATCTGTGATGGACTGGTGAACTGTCTGGGGTGTATCCTGCCTTTCTCCCAATGACAGCTGGGATAGGCTCCAGCACCCCCCGTGACCCAGAAGTGTAAGTGGCTTAGAAGATGAAGATATGGGTGTTAGATTAGAGGAAGGTGGGGTTTAAGCCATGTTCCTCCCCCAAAGCATCAGTTATAACATTACGTTTTGTGAGTCTAGACCATACGTATAACATGTGGTAAAAGTATGAGGAAAGACTGATTGAGGAATGGGGGAGAACTCTGAGAACTTGGGCTGTAACTAGAAGGCTGGAACCTCAAAAACACTTCAGGATAAACTCACAAACCTGAGGTCTAGGACTGAGTGATACATATAAGAGCTGGCTTGAGGGAACTTAACAGGATGAGAAGGACAGAGATCCAGAAATCTTTTTCTTGCAAGATAGAACTGCAGCAGTTCAGCATCAGTTATTTGTCAGATGGTCTATCTTTTTGGTATTTGATTTAGACATTGTGCACTAGGCTCCACAGGCTTGGTGGAGTAATTTAGCCTGGGCAGAAAAGAGGTCTAGTTAAGTTGGCCCTTTGCATGGTACTTTTGCATGGTACAATTTTGCTATTAAAGTTGTAAAATGAAAATAAAAATGGTGCAGATAAATTTATTTCAGTGTAATATTGTGATGGTGGCATGGTGGTCTGCTGCTTAATCTTCTTACTGGACTTCCTAAGAAAACGATACATCTGTTACAACTCATATAAAATGCAGCAGCATCCTAACAATGTTTTAAAAGAACTGCACTGGCTACCTGTAACATTCAGAATAGAGTTTAAAGTTCTGCCCCTAGTTTTTAATGCTCTAAATGACCTTAAAGCTCTTACATCACAGAGTGTCTGTCTGTGTATGTTCCAGCACATGATCTTAGATCTGGAGATACTGACCTCCTACAAACACAGAAAACATGGAGAGACTCTTTCTGTTATTGTGTGTCTTAACTGTGGAGCTTAGTTTTCTTTCTCACCTGAAGAAGCCTGGGAGCACTGTGAGAATTTCACTAGTGCTTTTAACCCCATACATGGGCCATACAAAATGGATCCTGTACTATCTCACCAGCGTGTCTGACACAGCAGCACAGGGACCCCACAGGGAAGACACTGACACTATTCCTCCTCACCCTGTACACTGCAGACCTCACCAAACTGCCATCTACAGATGTTCTCTGATGACTCTGCAATCATTGGACTCATTAGAGGATGGCAGAGAGTACAGAGAACTGACCCAGGACTTTGTGGACTGGAGTCTGAGGAACCACCTCCTGATCAATGTGGGGAAAACCAAAGAGATGGTATAGGGGAGTAGCTAAGTAGCCTGCTACTTTTTGTAGCTAACCACAAAATTTTGTAGCTAATAGCTGTAGTGCCTACAATTTTGCATTTAGCTATTTTTGCTACAGTTTCGTTACTGGCTTCAGTCAATCTGCAAAAAATCTGAACCACAGAACACGGTTATTAACTGGGCTAGTGGTGATTGTGCAATGCTGACTGAGCCATGGACAGATCGAGCAAGTGGTCACATGCTGGCCCCACACACTGATCATCCCTTACTGGTAGGCTTAGCTCAAGGGTCGGCAACTGAAATGTTAAGAAGTTACAAAGTAGCTAGCTACAAATTTTTCAGTAGCTACCCCAACCCTGAATAACACTAGTGCACTTTACAGGAAAGGCCAGAGCTGCTCTACCTGCTTAGAAGACTAAGGTCATTTGGAGAGCAGAGGGCGCTCCTGAGGACCTTTGCTGTTGCATCAGCCATCTTCTATGGAGTGGTATGTTGGGGCAGCAGCAACTCAACTGCGGACAGGAAGAGACTTGGCCGACTCATTAAGAGGGCCAGCTCTGTCCTGGGAAGCCCCCTAGACCCAGTGCAGGTGGTGGGAGAAAGGAGGATGTTAGCCAGACTAGCATCCATACTGGAGAACAGCTAACCCCCCCCCCCCCCCCCCCCCCCCCCCCCCCCCACCACCACCACCATGAATCAGCAGTGGCAGGTTTCTGGGAGCACAGGTCTTCACATATGAACCAATGTTAGTCCAGTCTGAGGGGAAAAAAAGGAAAAAATGGAGCCGAGATGAGACAGAAATGATTAGCAAAGCTGATTGTGTTGGAGTTGAGCTGGGATGGAACAGATCCAAGATCTGATTTGACGTGGAGACAAGCTGAGCCAGAAAGGAATTGCAGAGCTGAGGTGCATTGAAGCTGGTCTGAAATGAAGCTGATTCAAGATGGAGCCAAAATAATGTGAAATTGAAAGGAGTTGCAGAGCTGTATGTATAGTATCTGATCTGAGATGAAGCCGAATGGAGGTTGAAAAGAGTTGCAGAACTGAGCTGCAATGGAGTCAGTCCAAGACAGAGCTGATCTGAGGTGAAGCTGATCTGAGATGGATCAGAGTGGAGGCAGAAATGAGTTGTAGAGCTGATTGTACTGGAGATTATTCGAGATTGAGCTGAATTAGACATAAGTTGCAGCGCTGAGTGGCACTGAAGCTGATCTGAAATGGAGCCAACCCAGGATGGAGCAAAGTGGAGTCTGAAAAGAGTTACAGAGAAAAGAGTATTCTACTGGGGCTAATCTGGGATGGAGCAGAAATTAATTACAGAGCCGAGTTGCATTTAAGCTGTTCCGAGGTGGGAAGTCAAAAATGAGTTGCAGAGCTGATTGTACTGAAGCTGATCAGAGTGGAGTCATAGGTGAGTTGCTGAGCTGAGGCACACTGGAGCTGCACTAAGACTGAGTTGAACTTGAGAGGGAGCTGGGTTCAGATGGAGTCGAGTAGAAACAAATGAGTTGTAGAGCTGGAATTCAGGGATCGATATGAGATGGAACAGATTAAGGACAAGTTGGGATGGGATGGAGCTGAGACAGGATGGAGGCAAGAGGATGAAGGAAGGAAGAGAGGTTGTGGGATGAAAGGGAAGGGAAGAGGATGCGGGATGACAAGCGGAGGAGGATCCGCTTTTAATAAGCAAGCTCCCAGTAAGAGCTTATACAGCCAGAATAAAACTAGTGGTTAGGTGGGATGCAGAGAAACTGGCATAAACCAGCAAGGCTCAAGAAAGTAAGGCATGGTAAAGGACAGGGATTTTGTCCTCATGCTAGGGAGAAGAGAGGGGAATAAAAATGAAGAAGGTGAAAAAAAGACAAATGGCAAGAGAAAGGAGGAATAGCGGCTTGAAAGGGTGATGTCGTCATGTGGAATGTGATGTAGGACAGACAGAGACAGAATGGAATAAGTCCGTATTGGCGATGCAATTCGTCCATCAGGGTGCACTCGTGCGTGGTCGCAGTCCAGTCAGGGCTACAGTTTGGACGAGGCTCATGGGGGGCAGGAGTGAAGGTGTGTGAGACCCCATGGTTTAAGATCACCACAGCCATGCTGAAAAAAGCTGAAATTGGGCAGTGGGAGCATGAGTGGCCAGGTGGGCAAATCCCATGGAGGCCACGCTAGCTAGGGCAGCAGGTATGATGAAAACAGACTTATTTTTTTACATAGCTACATTTAACTTTATTGTAAATTAAAATATGTTTACACTTTAATTATGGACTGATTCTGTTGATCTGTTTGTCCTGAAATATTAACACAATGATAATGGCATTTTAAAATGGTATAAAAAGGTGAAAAGTTAAAAGGTTTTGATGAGGCTGCAGGGATATACTTTTTGTACTTTTCCCCTCAAGTTTTAAATACTCAGCTCAATATCGCTGAACATTTTATACATCACACTGTTGTAGAAGTAAATTTTTGCTCTACAATTTCTATTACTTTTTACTGTATTTAGAGACAATTCAGTACATTGCAGCAGGCTACCATGTGAGATCCCCCTCACCCATAATACAATGATCAGTTGTTATGTGTATTAAGGCAGAATGCAGTTCTGATCTATGTGTTTATGTGTTTACATAGCAAACATATGCACACAGAGCTCCCCCCCCCAAGCATTTGAAAAGATTTGCAATTGAAAGGCCACAGCCAAAATGTAACAACACTTGAACCATAGAGCAACTTATTTTTGGTTTTAATTGGCTTTCTCACATTAATGTTTCTAAACAAAAACGTGAAAGGCAGTGAAACTGTGTTGTTTCAGTGAAATTAAGTGAGTTGTCAGAGTTACTTAATTAGTGTTCGCAGCTCGTTTACATTCAGTGTAATCTTGTTGAGTAAAGCTCAACGTTTCCCGTTGACTCCTAGCATCATCAACATGTATGTTGTTTTACTTGTTTACCATTGAGTGTGTGTTTTCCTTACACTCCACTCTTTTAGCCGTGTTGTTGTTGGTGAAGACAGTAGCACAATAATGACTTAATAATATTATATAGATCTTAAACATATCAACTTTATGCTCTCTTTCTGCTTTAATTAGTAGAACGTAACCATATTAAGTTTAATGTTGCAATAATACATGAATATGATCAGTCCAGTTAATTAGAACTCACTTCAGTGAAGTAAATAGGTAAAGTTTTTAATAAATCCAGTACATTTGTTTGAGTGAATATGGCTGACTTGTCCAATATGTATGTCCAATATGCACATGTAAGATGCATTTAAAAAAAATTCTTAATGTAATTTAGAGTTTGTGTGTTTGTACAGTGTATCTCACATACACCAAATACATGCTAATCCAAAAAAATCATTTCCATTTGGGCTGAGCAAAACCAAACTCAAAGTTCACACCCATGCAAACAGTCATGAGAAAGTCTGCTCTCTACCTAGCTTTATGTATACCTTTATGGAAACGAAATACGTGGACATGTATATTTACATGTGAAAAACTGTTCAAATGTTCCAAATTTTAATTTTTGTTAATTTTATTAATGCATAAAGGATATGTATGCAATTAGAGAAATAGGTGACTGTTGGTGACAGCATGCCATATTTACATAAAATTTCCTCTACAAAGACCACAATCATTCTCTGTTTCTCATCTGGCATCAACAATTTGCATAGATTTTGCAAGCCTATGATGATATGAGTCATATAAGCATTAATAATGTGTAATTATTGTTTGTTGTTTCACAACACTTGATTTCAACCTAAGTGTAAGTTATTTTAACACAGGATCCACAAGCTACTTTTAAAGCTTGTCTGTGTAAAAACATGGACTGTATTCTGGACTGTGTAATTATTAATAAACATACTTAAGAACAATAAACCTTAAAGCCTTACCTTATCGGAGTTTCAAACAGGAAAGCCAAAAACGGAGAAGTTTTGTCATGGACTGAGAATCCCTTGGTTTTATACTTACGAAACGCCTGTGCTGTGAAACTGAAAGTAAGCTCTGTGCTTTGAAGGGTGTGCCTGATTCTTTCACCTAACTGGCTAGTCGGGTACTTGACAGGTCAATGCCTGCATTACTGGAGAAACTGTAGAAGCAGAGTCAATATAATGTTATGGATTTTCGCACTGCATTCACTGTTTCAGTGGCACTTCAATACTTTGGTGCATATTAATTCATCATTTTTTTTTCTCAAATAGTTTGTTTTTCAATACTAAAACAAAAACTGTTAGAGAAACATGGTTGAGCTGTGTTTATACCATCATTATCATTACATTTCACTGAACTTAAAGGGAAGAGACATAAGTAATGTGCATATACATTGAACTGAAAACATGGACAATGAGCTCCAATTGTTGTTAAAAGTATACAGTGTAGTGTTGCTGCTGAATAAAAAGTGATGTCATAAAAAGTAGAACATTGAGAGATGTTTCACAAAACATATAACTTATTATATTTTGACTATATAGAAGGGCAAAAGCCCTTATAAACCCACCTAAATCTAAAATTCTCATATGAACTTTTTAATTATTATAAGTTTCACAATGAAATCAAATATTAATCCATCCTTTAACATAATCAAGCCTGATTTGTATGATGTATTTAAAAAATTAATAACTGGAAAGTTTAAAAGTCTGAACTGGGCTTAATTTGTACTCTTCAAGACCATCTATGTTCCTTATATGCATTGTAATATCATTGTCTTGCTCAGAAAAAAAAAATCTAATTCAGTTAATGACCTGATGAACAGCAAAAACACTCTTTATAGAAGACCATCTGTTTTTTATTTTTATTTTATTATGTTTGATGACAACATATGAAAAACATAAAACACACCTTATGCACCCTACCCTGCTCCAGCCCTGGTGTAAACACACAAATATATACAGTCAGGGTTGGAACATAAAAAGAAAAAGGAAAAAAATACAAACAACTCAATTTTTTATTACACGATTGAGCTTGAACTTGTCACTGTCCAGAATACTAAAATATGCTAATGAGAGGATGTACCAGGCCCCGACAAAGGGTGGAATGAGGTCATTCCCTGAGTCCCAAACATTGACAAGAGCCACGGAAATGGTGTGATCCCACACTGCTGATGCTAAACCAGCATAATCTTCTCTCATTAAGGGCAGCATGAGCACCTGAGCTAAAGAGGAGAGAAAGAAATTGTTGCTCCTCCTCCTCTCGTAGGGGAGGGGGTAGGGGGTAGGAGGGGGTAGGGCTAGAAACGGGGCCCTGTTATGTGCCTAGAGAGCTGTCCCATGCCATTGTTGGGACATTTCTCTGACTGCTGAGATGGTGTGTGACATCATACACGCAACCATCACAAGACTTCAGACCCAGCACCCTGAGGCTTTCATTGCCATCTCTGGTGATTTTAATCACATTACACTGGACTCAATGCTCACATCTTTTTACCAGTATGTAGACTGCCTCACTAGGAAGAACAGGACAATTGATCTCCTTTACGCCAATGTGAAGGATGCATACATTGCCACACCCCTGGACCCTCTGGGAAAATCTGACCATAACCTGGTCTACCTGCAGCCCCAGTACAAACCCTGTGTCCGGAGAGAGCCTGTAACCACACGCTCCTTCAGGAAATGGTCTCCTGAAGCCGAAGCGGCTCTCAGGGATTGTTTCAAGTCCACAGAATGGAGCGTACTGCAGGAGCCATCCGGAGAGGATATTGAGGGGATTACACACTGCATGATAGCCTACATGAACTTTTGCATGGACATTGTTGTTCCTGTGAAAACTGTACGCTGCTTTGCTAATAACAAGCCCTGGATAACCAGCGATGTCAAAGGCCTGCTGAACAAGAAGAAGAAAGCCTTTAAAGACAACAACCAGGAAGAGCTTAGAAATGTACAGAGGGAGCTCAAAGTCCACTTGTGAGAGGCCAAGGAGTCCTACAGGGTGAAGGTGGAGCAGAGGTTAAGGGAGAATAGCATGAGGGAGGTGTGGAATGGTATGAAGACCATTACAGGATGCAAGCAGAGGATGGACAGTGCGTTAGAGAGTGACGCAGAGAGAGCCTATGAGTTCAACATCTTCTACAACCGGTTTGACTGCCCTGTTCAGATCTCCACAGCACCTGCATGTCCAGTAGTCACCTCCACAGAGGGTCTTCTCAGCTCCTGGTTGCTTCAGTCTCTACCTGCCTGGACAGACAACACAGCCCGCTGTCCCCCCTCTTCACACATTAACACATCAGATCTGATCTGCAGATCAAGTTAGAGGTGAGCTGAGGAAACTCCACACAAGGAAAGCAACTGGTCCGGGCAAAGTATGTCCTAGACTACTTAGGTCCTGTGCTGCTGAGCTGGGGTCACCCCTACAGCACATCTTCAACCTGAGTGTGTGCTTGAGGAGGGTTCCCACACTGTGGAAGACGACATGCCTCATTCCAGTACCCAAGAGGGGGCGACCCAGTGAACTCAATGACTTCAGGCCTGTTGCTCTAACATCCCATGTCATGAGGACACTGGAGCACCTTCTTCTACACCTTCTCAGACCCCAGGTTCAACATGCAACAGACCCCCTGCAGTTCTCCTATGGTGAGAAAGTTGGAGTGGAGGATGCCCGCTCCATCATGCCCACTCTTATCTGGACAAGAGTGGCTGTGCTGTAAGTGTCATGTTCTTTGATTTTTCCAATGCCTTTAATACCATTCAGCCCCTCCAACTGAGAGAAGCTGGTTAGGATGCAAGTGGATCTGCACCTGGTCTCCTGGATTACTGACTACCTCACTGGCAGACCTCAGTATGTCAGGCTGAAGGACTGTATATCAGAGACTGTGGTCAGCAGCACTGGAGCACCACAAGGGACTGTACTTTCCCCCTGTAAGGGTTCAGCCTGCACTGCCTGCTGCCAGCAGAGGATGTTGGCAGCAAGGCGCCCAGCCTGAACCACAAGCTGCCAGCAGAGGGCATCGGCAGCAAGGCGCCCAGCCTGAACCACCTGCTGCCAGCAGAGGGCATCGACAGCAAGGCACCCAGCCTGAACCACCTGCTGCCAGCAGAGGGCGTCGGCAGCAAGGTGCCAAAGATTAATCAGGCTAACCTGATGCACCTCAAAGATCCCTGATTTAAGATGGCGGCAAACGCCAATGTTTGTCACACCTTTGTAGAGGGGTGACTGGTATGTTACTTAGTCTTTGAAAAGAAAAGAAAAGAAAAGAAAAGAGACAAAACTGTCCCAAAACCAAAAAGAAAAATAAAAGGGGGCTGAGAAAAGAAATTGCCAAAAAAAAAAAAAAAAGCTCACCTTCCTCTTACACTCGCAGAAGAAGTGGCTTCTTTTCTGTTTACCTTTCGTTTCAGGTTTCAGCAGCAAAATGGTTCAAAGTGAACTGAGACCCCTCAGGTGTGTTTACACCTGTCGACCCAAAGAAAACAAAGCAATGTAGGTGTAAAGTCCTGATAAAATGCAGATGATAGCCAGCCTAATGTGTGCTGATGTGTGCATAAAAGGACTCAACTGTTCAGACATTCAGGTGTTCATTCCATCTTCATGCTTCTCTTCTGTGCAACCTGACAAGCGGCAGATCAAGCTGAGCCTCATGTGGGTATCAGGAGGAAACCAAGGAAGGGAATGCAGTAGTAGAGTGACATAAGTCAACTTAAGATAATTCTCTGAAGACAAGCTATGCTGCTGCATTATGGATCACATAAGGCTCTGATGGCCTGCCAAGACCAGCCAGGAGTTGCAGTACATGAGCCTTGAGATGAACAGAGATTGAAAAAGAACTTGGGGGGCCTCTGAAGAGAGAACAGGTTTTCCTGTTTTCAAGTCTTCCGGATGTGAATTTAGAGAAAATTTCATGATGGAGTCAGATTTGCAACATAAGCTGGGAAAGATAATTGATCATTCTAAAATACACCAAGGCTTTGTGTATTTTTAGGTGGAATGACTAATGAGTTCGCAAAGCTGATGATCAAATTGAGGCAAGAATATTTATTTTCAGGGGTGTCTGAAGGATCAGAGTAAAGAATTAGTTGAGAGCTTGACAGCTCAGAGAAGATACTATATAACCAAGAGAGTGAGTATAAAGGAAAAATAAAAGTGGACCAAGCACTGAGTCTTGTGAGACACCAACAAAGAGTTTGCATGTAGTCGATGTGGATCTGCTTTATGATAAGCACGTCCCTCAACAACTGACACACAGAGCCAGTGATTCCAAGGTATTTGAGGATGGATGGGAGGATCTTTTTGTTGAGTATTTTTCAAATATTTGGAGACAAAAAAAAAAAACTTTAAGCACATAATATTAGAACATATGAAGCCCCACACACAATCATATCACAATTATAATGCTAACGTGAAATGCATGATGTTTAATCAGGTTGAAAATTAGTGCCTGCTTTGTGACAGTAACATGCATTTATACTAAAGCGTGTCAGAAAGCTTACTTTTGCAGTTCAAACTGGTTAACTGCACATGAAGTCCAGTTTGACAGAAGTGGTCTCACCAGAATCAGCATCTGTGGCAGTTGCCTTCATTTCAGTGGAACCAAACCTGACTTCCAGTTTGACTGTACGGTACCCACCCTTCAAAATATTTGGCATCGGAACTGAGAAAGACCCAACCATCTTCATGCCCTGCTCATCTACAAACTCAGGAGTTTTACTCTCAGTGCAGTAAAAACTGAACTGCATGTCTTTTTGGTCTCTCTCAACTGGACTAAAGGAGTAAGTTTTGGTTTCACTAAAACTGACTGATTCGTCCTTCTTCACTAGGCAGTGGAAACAACCACTACAGAACTCAACTCCATCCTTATTCACATATTTGCTCTTGCCCTTGTGTTTGAATGCATCAAACAACTGACCCTCTGAAATCCCGTAAGTGAAAACACTGATCCGCGATTCCACTACATTCGGCATCATCCCAAATGTAACAGCTCCATTCAGAACAGCCAACTGGGCATCCACTGGGCACAGCACCTTACATTTCAACCCAAACTTCTCTTTGACAAACTTCTGTACATGTGGACTAAGAGCAAAGCCTCCAACTAAGAACAGATAGGTGATGTTCAGGTGTTGTTTTTTCAGTATTTCATTGATCTGGTTTTCTATGGCTTTGAGACTTTCGTCATGTAGGGATCTCATCTTTTCCCCATACAGGAGTATTGATTCACTTTCCCAGTCAGCATCACTGCTTCCCTTGAAGTAAGCTTCTATGTCTTTTTCTTTTTCAGCTAGCTTTTGTAAACTACATGGACATGGTATCAATGTATTTCCATCATAACATTTACAGTTTAAAAACTCAAACATTAACTTTTGTAACTCATGGGGATGGTTTTCCTCAAACTTGTCAAAAATTTCATTAGAGAATATCTCTCTCAGGAAGGATTTGAAGTTCTTGTCTACTGTCTGGCCACCCATGTTGTTTCCTGATGCCTTGTGCAACTCCTTTAGTCGCCCATGTTCCACCACTTCATGCACTGTGATGTCGATGGTTCCACCTAAAAATAAGAGCAAACATAAAGAGTAATTGTCAACCAAAAACAGTAATAACAGTAACAGTAGCCCTGTACAGTACCATTCCACAATGTGGAACTGTCATGTATTCTTAAAAATGATATCTTAAAATTGAGCTGTTCTAATTTTATCTGAACATATTTTGACAACTAACCAATAAACACATATAAATATAGTGTGTCTCGATTGGCCCCTCTCAGTCATACATGCTGTTTTTGTTTTGGTCTAGTCCATGTGCTTTCTTTGTTTTGATTCCTTCCCAGTCAGGCCCCCTTGTTTTCCACCTGTATCCTGTTTTCTGTCATTGTCCCTGTTTGTAATTAAGCCCTGTGTTTGCCCCTTGTGTTTGCTGGTCTTTGTGTGTATGGTATGCTCGTGCTGTTTGGTTTATGTGTGATGTATGGTTTGAATTGTTTTATTTGGTGTTTCTTCCGGCCTCTGTAGTCTGTTTACCCTGTGTTCATTTTGCATTATGTCTGTCCCTCCTGTTCTCCGTATTGGCTCACTGACACTGGACCCTCTCAACCCTGATTCTGGATTTGCCCATAATCATATTAAATCTCGCTTATCTCAGTACATGCATCCACCTCATCATCGATGTCCATCGTTACAGTGTTCAAACCTGCCTATTCAATTTGTATTGGAATGTGAAAGCTCAAATTAAAGAGGCCCCTTTGTCTCCCCCTATCAGAATATATGCTGTTGCTGGAAAGAATGATGGGAGAGTTATTTCAAATAACAGTAAAATTGACCAGTCATATCTTTCCTCTAAATGGGCTTTTTTATTACTAACTTTTATTTGGTTAAAACCATGAAACCCCTGGATGACAGGATCTACCAAGGAGAAGAAGCACTGCCGCTGGAATTGCTTGCTGTTCGGCGTGGAGAGGGGGTCTTGGGGCAAAGATGGATTTTGGGATTTAGCTCATGACCATTAGAATGCTTGAGAAGAAGTTGTTGATGAATTTAAAAGCAAACGATCAGTTTCATGATTCTACTATCAACCATTGCATCCCAAAGGACAGGATGATGGACTTCGTTAATTTATGACTTCGTTTGTAAGTATTTTTAAATATTCAAAATCTTACAGGCCACCATGCCAGCTGCCATTATGCATAATTAGTGGTCATTTTTCTGATGCTAAAGTGTCTGATGATTCTGGCTGTCATGGCTGTGCGGTGCTGTTGCGATGTTAAGACTTGTTGAAGTGTTATTGGTTGTGTGTGGTAGGAGGTCAGGACTCCCATGTGAACCCCTGCCCATCATCTTCATATTCCTCTCAAGAGCACACAGCAGGTATGCCATTATTGTAAGGATGATTTGCATTTTGCTTAAAAAATTAGCAATTTTGTTTCAGTGATAACCCTCTCACAGCTACTTGCTTGTTGCATTTCTAATGCTGTAATGAGCTGGATGAGTTTTCTCTCTCCATGTTTAAACAAGCTTTAAAATTCCACTCTCACTTATCCCAGGCACATTCACAGTTATACCACCACACAGCAATAGACCCCTCAGACCCCTCAAAGATAAAATCACCTTCAAAACACAGACTAATACACTCTCCAGCACAGCTCAACATGATCCACAAAACACACCAAAATGATATATCAATATTTGGACCAATTAAATTTCTTCAAGTAATAAATTAGTATGCAGTAGATTACTTAACAGACCATGTACACTAGCAGATTATCTGATTAAATAATCCCTAAGACAGAAACACCTTAATAATGTACGAATTTACTGACTACAAGTTTGAAACCGAATTCTAGAACTGCCGATTGCCGTGGGCAATCCAAACAAGTTAGAAACTGCCTTTTAAATTCATTGGTTAAGATGATACAATCCACACTTTTCCTTTAGGCATTTACCATCTGACTAGCTCAGTTGACATGATTTGAGGTGTGGCGGTCTATTTTGATATTTTTTTATTTGATTTGCTAAGGGCACAAACAAATGAGGGAACAGGGTGGTAGCGCCACATATCATGGAAACAGTACAACAGGGCAGTAATCTGTGTCATGTGTAGCCTGTGTAGGGGAGCACCTTCTGTTTGTTTTTCTCTGTGGGCTACGTCAGTAATTAGGATGGGAGCAGGCATATATATGAACCCCTTGGGGTCCTGGTAGCAGTCTTTGGTTCAGTGCTGCTAGGCTAAGTCGGCGGGTGTCTTGGTGCCAGCATTCCACCTTGTTGGAACTGCGGGTTCAGTCTCTTCTACGTTAAGCCAAGTAGTGTATCTGGAGTAAAGTCAGCACCAATTGTAGCTTCCAGTTTACATCATTGGCCTTAGTACCCCAGATTGACTACAGTGCAAGTTGTTGTTCTCTTACCACTTTTATTATTGTTTTTTATGAGGTTTAATTGAGATGCTTTTAAAGAAAGGACTTTATTGTCTAAGCTGCTCTCTAGCCTATGGCCATATTGTGTGTGTGCAAGCGGGTATGTAGTGTATTGTGAGTTATAGTCCAGTCTACGTGGGGTTAAATCTCAGACTGCAAAATTCACCTTTGTGCAGATGACACGATCTTATGTTGCTCAGCTGATTCTATTCATGCTGCAACAAGAAAATTACAGAGCTCATTTAATGCTCTGCAGGTGGCGCTATATAAGCACAAACTAGTTTTAAATGCCATGAAAACTAAGTTCATGCTGTTTTCCAGATCTTTTAATACTGATTTTAGTACTGTAAATATTACTACCCTGGCAGGATCCACTATTGAGAGAGTCACGGAATATAAATACCTTGGCATACGGCTGGACGATGAACTCAGTTTTAAACCACACATAAATAAACTAGTCAGTAAATGCCGACAGAAGCTGGGTTATTTTTATAGACAGTCCTGTTTCCCCATGCACGCCAGAAAAAGACTAGTTTTACTTTCAGTGCTGGACTATGGTGACGTTATTTATAAATATGCTCCTCCAGCTCCCTCAAATTACTGGACCCAGTGTATCGCTCTGCCCTGAGGGTCATTACTGGAGATCCGTACAGAACTCACCACTGTGAGCTGTGTGCCAAAGTTGGGTGGCCCTCTTTAACGGGACGAAGGGAAACACACTGGTTGATTTTTATTTATAAGACACTCTCCGGTCATTCGCCAGAATACATCACTTCACTGATGAATACAAATAACAGTAATTCAGACTCGCTCTAGTAACTGGATCAGCTGCCAGGTACCAAGAGTTTTTACTGAACTGGGAAAATCTGCTTTTAGTCACAGCACCAGCTGGAATTCACTACAGGACACACTAAAACTCAGCTCACTGGTGTCACTCAGTCATTTTAAACTTTTAATATCAAACCACCTACAGACGGCCTGCACCTGTTTTACTTAATCTTATTTATTCGTAACTTTTATTTTGTGTTAGTTCTCCTTAGTTCTTTATCTCTTTTTATTTATTTCCTCTCATTTATTTTAAGTTTTTATCATTACTTTTTTAAATTTGTGATATTGTACTATTACCTTACTAATTTCTTATATATTTTTGATCTTAATTTCTTATCATTTAAATCTCAAGTTCTATTTTTATCTACTTTTATCTTTTATTCACTGTTATTTTAAATTTTCTTTTAATTTAAAATGATTAAATGTACTGCGATGGACTGGCGACCTGTCCAGGGTGTATCCTGCCTTCCGCCCGAAGACTGCTGGGATAGGCTCCAGCACCCCCCCGCGACCCTGACGGAGAAGTGGATTAGAAAATGGATGGATGGATGATTAAATGTAGTTATTATTTTCTTTGTCATGTCAATCCCTGTTTTTGTGAATGCTCGGCTACATTGAAAATGAGGGTTGCCCTCAATGTACTTTCGAGTCAAAATAAAGGTTGATTGATTGATTGATTGATATTGCTTTAATTTTTTTTTTCTTTTCTTGTTTGTTGAATCTATTACATGTGTGTCATTGAGAAAATAATCTTACATCAGTGGAAGATTGGGCCAACGGGCCAAGGTTTGAGTAGTGCCAGTAGTACTGTGAATATTTTTAGTACTAGTTGTTTTTATTTATTTCAGATCAGCTTTCTTTAATAAAGATTGTATTTTTTGTATTACCTGCATCTGTGAATTTAGAGAGCTTAGAGAGAATTGTCATAGCTCCCCTTTGCTCTAGGTATAAACCAAGGGTGGCGTAGTCTGGTATACCATAGCGGGACTGCCACACATTAATGAACAAATGTGCTACCATGATTGTATTTGCTCTCAGTGTCACAGTAATCTTGCAGTGCGTTGCCTGGATCTGGCCCATTGTCTGTATGTAAGGGAGCACATGTTAACTTCTGTATCAGCACAGAGTTCATGAGTAGTTTATCATAATGCATAATCTTGCCTTTATAAATTCAGGTTTCACTGTGCGCTATACAACCCCAATTCCAATGAAGTTGGGACGTTGTGTAAAACATAAGTATAAACAGAATACGATGATTCAATTGAATACACTACAAAGACAAGATATTTAATAATAATAATAATGAAGAATTTTATTTGTAAAGCACTTTACATTTTAAGCAAATCTCAAAGTGCTATACAGTATAAGCATTTCTATGAAATCAAAGAACCACTATAAAAAATCTTTACAATCCACAGGAAGATCACAGGTCATAGGTCCTGCTGAAAAGAAAGGGTTTAAGTCCTTTTTTAAAACTCTCACTCGACTGTGGTGCCCTCAGATGGTCAGGCAGAGCATTCCATAAGCGAGGAGCAGCAGAACAGAAGGCCCAGTCCCCTGTGGTGTGGAGTTTAGTTCTGGGGGAGGGGGGAGACGATTTGTGTTCATAGAACGGAGGGATCATGATGAAGTCAGTGGGGTGAGGAGTTCTTTCAGATATGTAGGAGCATTGCTGTAAGTGCACTGGTGGGTGAGGAGGGGAACCTTGTATTCCATCCTGGCAGAGATGGGAAGCCAGTGAAGAGAACAGAGGACGGGTGTGATGTGTTCATATTTATGCACTCTCATCAGGATCCTAGCAGCGCTGTTCTGAATGTATTGTAGCCTCTGGAGACTCTTGCCAGGAATCCTAATGAGAAGTGCATTGCAGTAGTCGAGTCTGGAGGAGATGAAAGCATGAACCAGTTTTTCAGCATCAGATACAATCAGAGTGGGGTGAAGTTTGGCGATGTTTCTGAGGTGGTGAAAGGAGATCTTGCAGAGGTGTTTTATATGGGTCTCGAAAGTGAGTTGAGGGTCAAACCTCACACCAAGATTGGAGACTGATGAGGAGAGTGGAATGTTGTGGCCGGAGAATGTAATACTGGTTATGGAGGTTGACTGAGTCTGATGTGGGGTGCCAATCATGATTGCCTCTGTTTTGGCACTGTTCAACTAGAAGAAGTTGTGTTCCATCCACACCTGAATATCTTCTAGACAGGCAACAAGTTGTGATGATGGCATTGACGATAAAGAGGCTACACAGATGTTTGTGTCAATTCGAAGGTAAAGTTATACATCATCAGCATAGCAGTGGAATGAAATTCCATGCGACTAATGACATGGCCAAGGGGAAGCATGTATATAGTAAAGAGGATGGGGCCCAGGACTAACCCCCTTCTGGTTTTAACAGGAGCGTGAAGATCCAAGATACTGCTCAGAGTTTTATTGTAAAAATCCACTGCGTCATTGACCAATGGCAGGTCTGTATGTAGAAGATTCTTCAAGTCGACTGTCATGATTTCTGGATTGATTTTTTTCAAACTTCTGAAGCAGATTTGGTGTTTGGGTTTCATGGACAGAGACAAAATTGGCAATTCCATAGAGGCCACATTATGATCGGATACACCCAAATCATACACAGAAAGATTTCTGACTGGGGCAGAGTCAGTAATGACCAAGCCAAGAGTGTTTATCATATTTAATGTTCAAACGGATAAACTTTATTGTTTTTTGCAAATATTCAGTAATTTTGAATTTGATGCCTGCAACATGTTCCAAAGAAGTTGGGACAGGGGCAACAAAAGACTGGGAAAGTTTGAGGAATGTTCAAAAAACACCTGTTTGGAACATTCCACAGGTTCCACATTGAACAGGTTAATTGGAAACAGGTGAGTGTCATGATTGGGTATAAAGGGAGCATCCCTGATAGGCTCGGTCGTTCACAAGCGAGGACGGGCGAGGTTCACCACTTTGTGAACAACTGCATGAGCAAATAGTCCAACAGTTTAAGAACAACGTTTCTCAACGTGCAACTGCAAGGAATTTAGGGATTTCATGATCTACAGTCCATAATATCATCAAAAGATGCAGAGAATCTGGAGAAATCTCTGCAGGTAAGCAGCAAGGCAGAAAACCAACACTGAATGCCCGTGACCTTCGACCCCTCAGGCGGCACTGCATTAAAAACCAACATCATTCTGTAACGGATATTCCCACATGGGCTCAGGAACACTTCGGAAAACCACTGTTAGTGAACTCAGTTCGTCGCTCCATCTACAAGTGCAGGTTAAAACTCTGCCATGCAAAGCGAAGCCACATATCAACACCACCCAGAAACGCCGCCGGCTTCTCTGGGCCGAGCTCAACTTCTTTAGAACGTGTTGCAGGCATCAAATTCAAGATGAGTGAATATTTGCAAATAACAATAAAGTTTATCCATTTGAACATTAAATATCTTGTCTTTGTAGTGTATTCAATTGAACATATGTTGAAAAGGATTTGCAAATCATCGTATTCTGTTTTTATTTATGTTTTACACAACGTCCCAACTTCACTGGAATTGGGGTTGTACAAGTAATTTCCAAAATATAATATAATTCCATCATATAAACCCTATATTTCATTTAAAATAGTACGAAGATAACATATCCAATGTTGAAACTGAGAAACTTTTATTGTTTTTTTGAAAAATATTTGCCCATTTTCAATTTGATGCCGACAACACATTCCATAAAAGTTGAGACGGGGGAACGAAAAGCTAGTGAAGTTGTGTCATGCTAAAAAAAACGTGTGGTGGTTGACTGGCAGCAGGTCAGTAACATGATTGGTTGTAAAAAGAGCATCTCAGAGATTCTCAGAAGTCTCTCAGAAGTAAAGAGGTTCAGCACTCTGTGAAAGACTGCACCATCAAATAGAGCAACAGTTTAAGAAGAACGTTTCTCAATATAAAACAGCAAAGAGCTTCTGCTTTCCATCGTCTACGGTGCAGAATATCATTAAAGACTCAGAGAATCTGGAGAAATCTCTATCTGTGAGGAACGAGGCTGAACACCAGGATCTGCTGGCCATGATCTTTGGGCCCTCAGGCAGCACTGCATTAAAAACAGACATGATTCTGTAGTGGAAACTACTGCATGGGCTCAGAAACACTTCTGAAAACCACAGACTGTAAACACAGTTCATCACTGCATCCACAAACGCTGTTAAACTCTAAAACACAAAGAAGAAACTGTACATAAACAGGATCCAGAAACGCTGCCACCTTCTCTGGGCCTGAGCTCATTTAAAATGGACAGAGGGGAAGTGGAAAAGTGTCCTGTGGGCCGACGAATCAACATTTGATATTCTTTAGGAAATCATGGACACTGTGTCCTCTGGGCTGAAGACCACTCAGCTTGTTATCAGTGCTCAGTTCTAAAGCCAGTATTCATGATGGTTTAGGGGGCATTAGTGCACATGGCCTGGGTGACGTGCTCATCTGTGAAGGCGCCATTAAAGCTGAATGATATGAACATGTTTTATCAACATCTGCTGCCGTCCTTATGACGTCTTTTTCAGGGAAGGCCTTGATTATTTCAGCAAGACGACGTCAAACCACATTCTGCATGTATTACAGCAGCATAGCCCGGGTGCTAAACTGACCTGCCTGCAGTCCAGACCGGTCACCACTGAGAACATTTGGCACATTATGAAATGAAAAATATGACAAATGAGCCCCTGAAACTGACGATCAGCTGAAATCCTGAATCAAACAAGAACAGGAAACATTTCACTGTCAGAGCTACAGCAGCGTCTCCTCAGTTCCCAAACACTGACAGAGCTGTTAAAGACGAGGTGATGGACTCAGCAGTGAACAGAACCCGTCCCAACTTTTTAGGAACATGTTGTTGGCATCAAATTCACAATGGGCAAATATTTTTCAAAAAGAAACAATAAAATTTCTTAGTTTCAACTTCTGACTTGTTGTCTTTGTAGTATTTTCCTTGAAAAATATGGTTTACATGATTAGCATATAATTGCATCCTATTTTTATTTACATTTTGTCCCAATTTTTTTTGGAAATGGGGTTGTAATATCTGTGCACAAAAATATGTAGAATCTAACACTATAATTGATCATAGCTACATAATAGTATATACTATAGAATATAGTACTATTTTATAGAATAGAATACAGAATAGAATACAGGGCAATCAAAAATACAGTGAAATTCTGATACTACATGATAATGAATTAATATGACTATAAATATGAATAGGTACCTAGGGCAATAGGGGAGGGAGATAATGTATATACATGTAGGATACTGCACTTACTAGGCGAGCACACCAAACAACAAGTTAATGTTGCAGTGGTCAAAGCCCCCATTATCACTGAGAGTGTGTCTGGGTAGTGGTTTTTATTTAATGTTTTTTGGAAAAGAGTCCAAATAGGCTCAAATTCTATATCATTATCTATAATTCTATTATATAAACACTGAAAAGGAAGAATTCCTATAATTTCATTATGCCAAAGGTTAATTGTGAGTGGTCTGTCATCAAGCCACTTAATTAACTTACATTTACGAGCAAGGAACAATAATTTGTAAGTCAACTGGATTTGACAAGGTGTAAGATTAACCTGATCCTTAACCATATGTAATACACTGCTCAAAAAAACAAAGGGAACACTTAAACAACACAATATAACTCCAAGTAAATCAAACTTCTGTGAAATCAAACTGTCCACTTAGGAAGCAACACTGACTGACAATCAATTTCACTGCTGTTGTACAAATGGAACAGACAACAGGTGGAAATTACTGGCAATTAGCAAGACACACTCAATAAAGGAGTGGTTCTGCAGGTGGGACCACAGACCACTTCTCAGCACCTTTCTGCTTTCTGGCTGATGTTTTGGTCACTTTTGAATGTTGGTGGTGCTTTCACACTCGTGGTAGCAGGAGACGGACTCTACAACCCACACAAGTGGCTCAGGTAGTGCAGCTCATCCAGGATGGCACATCAATGCGAGCTGTGGCAAGAAGGTTTGCTGTGTCTGTCAGCGTAGTGTCCAGAGGCTGGAGGCGCTACCAGGAGACAGGCCAGTAGAGCTCCTGGCGCTCTGTGCTCTTCACAGATGAAAGCAGGTTCACACTGAGCACATGTGACAGACGTGACAGAGTCTGGAGACGCCGTGGAGAGCGATCTGCTGCCTGCAACATCCTTCAGCATGACCGGTTTGTCAGTGGGTCAGTAATGGTGTGGGGTGGCATTTCCCTCCATGTCCTCGCCAGAGGTAGCCTGACTGCCATTAGGTACCGAGATGAGATCCTCAGACCCCTTGTGAGACCATATGCTGGTGCGGTTGGCCCTGGGTTCCTCCTAATGCAGGACAATGCTAGACCTCATGTGGCTGGAGTGTGTCAGCAGTTCCTGCAAGATGAAGGCATTGAAGCTATGGACTGGCCCGCCCGTTCCCCAGACCTGAATCCGATTGAGCACATCTGGGACATCATGTCTCGCTCCATCCACCAACGCCACGTTGCACCACAGACTGTCCAGGAGTTGGCGGATGCTTTAGTCCAGGTCTGGGAGGAGATCCCTCAGTAGACCATCCGCCACCTCATCAGGAGCTGCCCAGGCGTTGTAGGGAGGTCATACAGGCACGTGGAGGCCGGACACAACACTGAGCCTCATTTTGACTTGTTTTAAGGACATCACATCAAAGTTGGATCAGCCTGTCGTGTGTTTTTCCACTTTAATTCTGTGTGTGACTCCAAATCCAGGCCTCCACTGGTTAATAAATTTGATTTCCATTGATGATCTTTGTGATTTTGTTGTCAGCACATTCAACTTTGTACAGAACAAAGTATTCAATGAGAATATTTCATTCATTCAGATCTAGGACGTGTTATTTGAGTGTTCCCTTTATTTTTTTGAGCAGTGTATAAAAAAACTTTCAATCTTTAGTTTGATCCTATTCCAAAAGGAGGCAATGAGGGGCAGGGTGGTTTTCCTATTTAATGGCAGCATACAGCTCTGTGTGTGAGCTCCTGTAACCAAAGCCAAATTCCTTGTATGTGTAAGCACACCTCGCAAATAAAGCTTAATTCCGATTATAATACAGTGCTTCACTAGCTTTAGTATCTTCAGATACATTGAGCTCTTTGACTACTTAAACAAACTTTGCTGATATTCAGTAGTGTGAAAAAGTGCGTACAAGAAAAAAAACAATATAGACAAAAGGTGCTGTCCTAAAAGGTAGGACAGCACCATCAAACTGGGAAAACAGGTCCAGGCACTGTAACTTCTTTACTGAAGTGAAGCATTACTTCAGACTTGGGTGAAACTAGGCGAGGCAAGTTTCTTTATAAAGCACCTTTCACACACTGCTGTCGTTTAAAGTGCTTTGCAAATTAGAAAATAGCCATTTAAAAAGTGAAGGAGAATAAAAATAAAAACTATTAAAACAGGATTAAACAATAGATTTAAAAAGAGAAAATCATTTGATAAAAGTCAAATTAGAAACTAAATTGGGATAATTAAAAATCAAAACCCAAAAATTAAAACCCAAATTAGGGTAAAGTGCCACTGTCTCGTTTCGTCCTACATGACTAAAAATATTCCTGACTGAGAATGGCTCTTTGTTTTCAGGTTCCTGCATGAGGACAGGCCACACATCCAGTATCCAGTTTCTCACTGTTTGGTTGTCAGTATCCCACAAAGGAATGTGACAATGATAAAAGTCTGAGTTTACTGCCATCAATTTATTGTCAAAAACAACAGGGATGAAACTTCTTTCTGCCATTTTGTGAACACTGTATGCACAAAGGTGATTCATTGAATCGATCCATGGTTTGGAGCCGTTCAAAAGAACTGACTGTTCATGAATGTAAAATCACTATTGGACAGCCCCAAGTAAAGCCACTTCACGCTTGCCACTTGTATGCCTGCTGTTACAGAATACTTTGCCAATCAAAGCTGCAGCAAGTGGCCTGAAACCCCTGAATGCCAACAATCCTGTGTCCACACTGCCAGCATACCCCAGCTTTTACTATGGGGAGCCAGAACCATGTAGATGGGTGTGTGCCTTTGCTATTGGGCCAACTTCAGTAAATAGCTCCAGTCTAAAGGGCTTAAAGTCTTTTGGTGGGGCTATAGCTATCTCACTCTAGGGTCTACCTATCTCACATCCCTGTGTCACTGAGTGGGGCAATTGGGACACAGTCAACACTACAACCCACACAAGTGGCTTAGGTAGTGCGGCTCATCCAGGATGGCACATCAATGCGAGCTGTGGCAAGAAGGTTTGCTGTGTCTGTCAGTGTAGTGTCCAGAGGCTGGAGGCGCTACCAGGAGACAGGCCAGTAGAGCTCCTAAAAGGTAGGACAGCACCATCAAACTGGGAAAACAGGTCCAGGCACTGTAACTTCTTTACTGAAGTGAAGCATTACTTCAGACTTGGGTGAAACTAGGCGAGGCAAGTTTCTTTATAAAGCACCTTTCACACACTGCTGTGGTTTAAAGTGCTTTGCAAATTAGAAAATAGCCATTTAAAAAGTGAAGGAGAATAAAAATAAAAACTATTAAAACAGGATTAAACAATAGATTTAAAAAGAGAAAACCATTTGATAAAAGTCAAATTAGAAACTAAATTGGGATAATTAAAAATCAAAACCCAAAAATTAAAACCCAAATTAGGGTAAAGTGCCGCTGTCTCGTGTCGTCCTACACGACTAAAAATATTATAGTATATATATATGTATATATATATATATATATATATATATATATATATATATATATATATATACCCCTTAGATTGAACTGAAATCGCCTGCCTGTGTTTTGACCATGCTTGTATGAATTTTGAGTATTGGACTGCCCCAAACAAAGCTACTTCACACTTACAACCAATTTATATACCCACTGCATTACGGATGTGACATTATTATTATGTGTACTGCAAAAAATAAGTGATCTGAAACGCTTCATCCTTACTCTTTCCCTTGCTCTTACTCCCAATCTATATCTTTGTTTTGAAGAGACAGAATACTGAGTATGTTTGTTTGACTTGTCAGGTGCAACACTGGATTTGTTTTGATCCCATGTTCACTCATTTTTTCAGTATCTACATACCTCCACAGTCCACCACCATGTACTGTGTTCCTGGGGCTTGTTCTATTTTCTCTGCATCTTTAAGGATTTCGTTAATAAAGTGGTCGTATGGGAGCTGTTTACACCACACAGATGCAGCTTCTGGTTCCAAGGCTACAATCAGTCTTTCAGGCTCTGATTGTGTCACCAGTCCAGCCTAAACAAATAAAGACAAGGGGATCATGCTTCTAAATTTGGGAAGATTGGTCAGCACATACAAAATGACCAGAGCACAGGAAAAAATACGGCTGTCATGATTACTTGATTAAAATTGATTATACAAAAATTCATTGATTTACATAATTTATATTCTAGATTATTTAGCTTAACGAATAACTTGCAATTCAAACAACAAACAGGTTATCTGCAGATCATTATAAAGGCATGATTGGCAAGCTAAAGATTCTTCACATGGAGGAGCTGTAAGCACTCAAATTGCTTTTGGGAGCATCACTGAAATAGAGGAAATGCACACCAGCAGGACCTCATTAACGCCTATATGTTGATAGTTAGAAGTTGTGTTGTATGAAGTAAAATGTAAATGTTTGCCGTTACAAATAGCTTGGAAATTACATACATATTTTTACAGAGGCTTGCAAGCTATAATAGTTAGAAGTTAAGAGTTGGTTAGTCTGTTCTAAGATTTAAATGCAACAGCTGGCTGGAGTAGTATTAAACCCTGTGTGACAAGGGCCTGCCCTCACCGCTATCTTTACACTTGTCACAACAAATTTTACCTCTGCATTTGAACACATTTGTGCAGCAAAGACACCCAAATACACTAGGGGGCAGCGAGCACACTTGCCCGGAGCAGTGGGCAGCCCTATACACGGCACCTGGGGAGCAGTTGGGGGTTAGGTGTCTCACTCAAGGACGCTTAAGTCAGAAACTTTCAGCTCAGAGGATCAAACCAGCGACATTCTGGTCAGAAGGCTGGTTCCATAACCTCCAGCCCATGACTGTTCACATGCTGTGCCCTCACATAACACTGAAATTAGAAGTACTAATGGAAATTAGCTTACCTCTATGGCTGCTTCTCTCATAAACTGTTTAGCTGCCGCACTCCAAATGGCTGGAACTGTCAAAACCCATGTAGCATCAGATGCAAAGAATGTCATGTCAGAAGTGTGCTTTCCAATCATTTCCAGAGCGTGCTCTTTCATGTATTTTAGACTCTCGGAGAACACCTTCATAGCTTTCATTTTCCCCCCATTTTTAGCTGTTATCTCCAAGTCTCTGTGCAATTCCTGAGAAAAAAAACATATATGCACAATTGTTACCCATGTCACTGAGCACCTAAAACATAGTATCACTTCAATTAAGGTATTAAATAATGCTGTTGGAGTGCATTTATCATTTGGGACAGTGATGTGTTTATTAAAGAATGTAATACATATTTTGTTTAAATTACATATAGTAATGTACAGAGAACTCAGGAACCTGATAAAATGATATTTATAAAACTATTTCAGGAGGTAAAAAAATAGTAAGACTTTGGTTTTTTAGAAAAAAAATAAATATTAGAATGAATACAAGTAGCCATTTTATGTGTGTGTTTTTGTCAGGATATCATGATAAACCCTACAATGTGCATAGCCATGCTCATTTACAAACAAACATTCCCAAATAGTTATGGAGTTATGGAGAACAACTTCCTGTTAAATGTCCCCAGTACCTTTTATAAAGCATAACTCAACTGGAAAGCTGAACTGAACTGTTCTTCTTCTTCTTCTTCTTCTTTCGGCTGCTCCCTTTAGGGGTCGCCACAGCGGATCATCTGCCTCCATCTTGCCCTATCCACTGCCTCCTCTACTTTCACACCAACCATCTCCATGTCCACCTTCACTACATCCATAAACCTTCTCTGAGGTCTACCTCTTCTCCTTCTACCCGGCAGCTCCATCTCCAACATTCTTTGCCCAATATATCCACTATTCCTCCTCAACACATGTCCAAACCATCTCAACCTGGCCTCTCTGGCTTTATCTCCAAACTGCTCCACCTTCACCGTCCCTCTGATCTGCTCATTTCTAATCTTGTCCAGCCTGGTCACTCCCAACGAAAATCTCAGCATCTTCATCTCCGCCACCTCCAGCTCAGCCTCCTGTCTTTTTATGAAATATAAAAATATAACTTTCCATTCTAATATGTAAGAATTAAATTTGCAAGCATGGCAGCCAGCTCATGAAATATCAACTACTTCTCTGAAAACAGGAAATTCTTGTTACTCTTTATGTGTATAATGTGTATTTGTATTTATTTTAATGTTATATACTGTTTTTACTGGCAAAAACACATTTCAGTCCCTGATAAACAGTTTTAAACAGCTTGCTTGTGCACTTTGGCACAGTACTGTAATAACTGGTTTTGTTGCAATACACAATAAATGCCACTTTCATACATTTTCTTATTTTCATGATATATGCTGTTTGGAGTGGGATTTACACAAACAAAGAATATAAAAATACTGTGATTAAAACTTTATCAGAGTAATAAAACATATTTTTGTCAGTGTGTTATACATCTTGTTACAAATGGATAGGCAGCATTTCAGAATTACTCTTCATAAAGATACAAGATTAAATCATACCTTGCCATAGAGCTCCATTTTAAAGTTGTCAAAGAGGTACAGTTTCTTTGCCTCGTTTTTCCTTATCTGCCTGGTGTAGTTCATAATGGCATCATATCCAAACTTTAAAAACTTCCCTTCTGCATCAAACAGAATGCATGTAGGTGTTTTTGGGGTATTATAACCATGTTCTAAACCCCATTTAGGCTGCCGAATCTGTTTTGATTTAACAAACTGGAAGCAGTATCCAGTAAATGATGTGCCAAAATCTATAGCAATAAGAAGCATTGACTCTGCCTCTGCCATTTCTCCAGTAGTACTCAAATGGACTTGCTAAGTGCCAGACCAGCTAGTCAGGTGAAAGAAACAGCCACACCCTTAAAAGCACAGAGCTGACTTTCACTCACTCAGTCCAGCCCACGGCAAATATAGGCGTTCTTTGCAAATCAAAAGACCAGAGCTGTCTTCATTTAATAAGTAGCCCCACTTTTTACTAATTTTCTATCTTGAAACTGTCCTAAAGTAAGATGTTAAAACTGTGTTTTGCTATTTTATACACGATCATGAAAAGTACAACAAAGGTGACCACCATGCTTTCACACACAATGCCAGAGCAGAATATGGACATTTACATTTACAGCATTTAGCAGATGCTCTTATCCAGAGTCGAACACAGAACTCTGTGCAATACAATATAATACAATACAGTAAACTACAATACACAGTGCATTACAATAAAATATATATTTATTAATAAATATATTTCAAGCAATACTTAACTCAGTGCTGATTTAAGTGCTGTGTAAAGAGACGAGTCTTCAGTCTGTGTTTGAAGACAGTGAGAGACTCTGCTGTTCGGACAGCCAGTGGGAGTTCATTCCACCACCTGGGCTCCAGTACAGAGAACATTCCCGACGCTGGTCTTCCACGCGCATTGAAGGATGGCGGGTCAAGCCGAGCTGTACTCGAAGCTCGAAGGTCTCGTGGTCCAGTTCGAGATTTCACCATTGCCATCAAGTCGGTAGGGGCTGGTCCATTTCTGGCTTTGTAGGCCAGCATTAGGGTTTTAATCTGATGCAGCTACAGGAAGCCAGTGAAGGGAGCGCAGCAGTGGGTTGACGTGGCTGAACTTGGGCAGATTGAAGACGAGCCAAGCTGACACATTCTGGATGAGCTGCAGAGCCTTGATGGTCTGCATAGGAAGACCAGCCAAGAGTGAGTTGCAGTAGTCAAGCCTTGAGATGACCAGAGACTGCACTACCACCTGGGTGGCCTCTCGGATGTTGTACAGGAGAAACCTGCATGACCGAGTCAGGTTCGCGATGTGAGTGGAGAACGATAACTGGCCATCCAGAATCACACCAAGACTTCACGCCTCTACAGACGGAACAATCAGAGAGTTCTCGAATGAGACGGCGAGATGCATGATGAGGACCTGTAGGAATGACTATCAGCTCAGTCTTGCTAGGCTTGAGCTGCAGGTGGTGAGATGCCATCCATGAAGAGATGTCAGACAGATATGCCGAGATGCGACTGGAATGTCAGAGGGTAAGAAAGAAAACATTACTTGAGTGTCATCACTAGTGACATTAGTGACATCACTAAAGCAACACCAACCACAATCAGGTTTTAAATAAACAAATTGAACAGCAATTACATGCCTCAGTACAGTGTTGTAATAAGGAGTCAGACAAAAAAAGCAACAAAAAAACAGAACATACAGCTTGCAGAAGTAAACATTATATCTGATGATGATGTGATCATGGCTGTAGCAACACAGATTGTACTCACTATTTCTTGATGACAGAGAAAACAGTTGGAGGCTCTGTGTATTAGTTTAATGAAAATTTTAATCTATCCGGGAACCATCCCTACAGATATAGAGGTAGTTCCTAGATGGCACCACAGACGTCGTGTTTTGTTTGTGCTGTTACATGCAAACCAGTCTCACTCACATACAGTGCAGAAGATCTGCTGAACATCAGGCAGTCCATGCCACAAGACATTTTTTCCTGAATTTTCACTTTCTGACTGCTATTTGGACAATTTGGTGAGTGGAGCGGCTGCTCTCTACAGCAGACACAGACGGACAGGCAGACGCAGGAAGCATGCTGGAGGACTTTGCCCAGCGCTCCCCAGCATTCACATGGTGAATCTTCACTCCTTAGGGAATAAATTTGATGAGCTTTCCCTTCTAAACAGGACCAACAAGGACTTTTCTGTCTCTGCTGTGCTGTGATTCACTGAGTCTTGACCTCCAGCAGGCCACAAATGTGCATGTGTCTGCACAAACGGTTAGAAACCGACTCCATGAGGATGGTATGAGGGCCCAACGTCCACAGATGGGGGTTGTGCTCACAGCCCAACACCATGCAGGACGCTTGGCATTTGCCAGAGAACACCAGGATTGGCAAATTGGCCACTGGCGCCCTGTGATCTTCACAGATGAAAGCAGGTTCACACTGAGCACATGTGACAGACGTGACAGAGTCTGGAGATGCCGTGGAGAGCGATCTGCTGCCTGCAACATCCTTCAGCATGACCGGTTTGGCAGTGGGTCAGTAATGGTGTGGGGTGGCATTTCTTTGGAGGGCTGCACAGCCCTCCATGTCCTCGCCAGAGGTAGCCTGACTGCCATTAGGTACCGAGATGAGATCCTCAGACCCCTTGTGAGACCATATGCTGGTGCGGTTGGCCCTGGGTTCCTCCTAATGCAGGACAATGCTAGACCTCATGTGGCTGGAGTGTGTCAGAGGTTCCTGCAAGATGAAGGCATTGAAGCTATGGACCGGCCCGCCCGTTCCCCAGACCTGAATCCGATTGAGGGACATCATGTCTCGCTCCATCCACCAATGCCACGTTGCACCATAGACTGTCCAGGAGTTGGCGGATGCTTTAGTCCAGGTCTGGGAGGAGATTCCTCAGGAACCTCATCACCTCATCAGGAGCTGCCCAGGCGTTGTAGGGAGGTCATACAGGCATGTGGAGCCCACACACAATACTGAGCCTCATTTTGACTTGTTTTGAGGACATCACATCAAAGTTGGATCAGCCTGTCGTGTGTTTTTCCACTTTAATTTTGTGTGTGACTCCAAATCCGGGCCTCCACTGGTTAATAAATTTGATTTCCATTGATGATTTTTGTGTGATTTTGTTGTCAGCACATTAAACTTTGTACAGAACAAACTATTCAATGAGAATATTTCATTCATTCAGATCTAGGATGTGTTATTTGAGTGTTCCCTTTATTTTTTTGAGCAGTGTATAAAAGCGACAAGTGCTGATTTAATGACTGAAACAGTTACACCAGTCTAAAGAAGTGACGTTTAGGAGCAGAGATCGGGCCCTGTACAATCAGGCTAGGAAAACACTCAACAAAGAAATCAGAGCTGCTAAGAGCTACTCAAACAAGCTGAGTAGTATGGTGTCCACAAATGAGCCATCAACCATCTGGAAGTGCCTGCAGAACATCACCAGCTACAAAAGTAAGATCTGTTAGATCTTCAGGAGACAAAAAAGTGAGGAAAGCACCAGGACCAGATGGTGTGTCACCCTTCTGCCTGAGGGTCAGCACCGAATCAGCTTACGCCAATCTTTACAGCACTCTTTAATAAATCACTGGAGCTGTGTGTCGTACCTTCCTGCTTCAAACGCTCCACCATAGTACCAGTTCCCAAGAAAGCAACAATCACAGGATTGATTGACTATAGACCCGTTGCTTTGACCTCTGTAGTCATGAAATCCTTTGAGAGACTGGTGCTCTCCCATCTGAAGTACATCACCGATCCTCAGCTAGACCCCCTGCAGTTTACATACCGGGCAAACAGGTAGGTGGATGACGCAGTGAACATGGGACTCCAGTTTATTCTTCAACAGCTTAAACACCCAGAAACTTATGCAAGAATTCTGTTCACGGACTTCAGCTCAGCCTTTAATACAGTCACCCCAGGACAGCAACACAAACTGCCCCAACTCAGCGTGCCAAGCCCCACATGCCAGTGGATCACTAACTTCAGAGAAGCAGAGAGCAGCAGGTGAGGTTGGGAAAGTTCACCTCAAACAGCCAGATCATCAGTACAGGCGCTCCACAGGGTTTTCCTCCACAGGGTTTTCCTCTCACCACACAAATGACTCCACGGACCCCTCAGTCAAAATCCTGAAGTATGCAGATGACACTACAGTCACTGGTCTCATCTGAGATGGTGACGAGTCTGCTTACAGATGGGTGGTTGATCAGGTGGTCCTTTGGAGCAGCCACAATAACCAGGTGCTGAACACAGCGAAAACAGTCGAGATGACCGTGGACTTCAGGAGGAGCCCTCCAGCCCTGCCAGCACTCACCATCCTGGACAGAACTGTGGTGGCAGTGGAGTCCTGCAAGTTCGTGGGCACAACAATCACCAGGGACCTGAAGTGGGACAGCAACATCAGCTCCATCATCAAGAGAGCCCAGCAGAGGATGTACTTCCTGCATCAGCAGGTAAATAGTATCACTAATCCTCGTTAGCTTTCCTGGCAGGACGGTTCAGTGTAAAGCGGGTTTAACTCGGCTAAACGCTAATATAACGCGCTAAACCCACACGGTACCGACCCGTTTCACTGGGTTATGGCCGGTTCCACTGAAAGCCGTGGAGGAAAATGTTCTGTTCTCCTTGTTCGACTCTGAGAAGTTTGGAGCTGCCGGACAGCAGACGGCGCTAACACGGAGAACATTCCAGAGATAAGGAAGCTGCTCATATTCAGGGAGTCTTGGTAAAGCAGGTAGACGCTGGAACAAACAGCGCACCTTAAACTCTTTGTAGGAGTTTATTTTATTAATATAAACTCAGTTATGACAGGGGAACGAGTGCACATTGAACAGGGAACCCAACTGCTAGAACCTGATAAAGAAAGCAAGGTTCTAGATTAATCACACTGAGAATATGGGAAAGAAATGAGGATCTGTTGTGTTGTTCTAAGATAACTGTAAAATAAAGGAAATAAAGGTGGTGAGTTTGTTTAACTTCCTGTAAGAGAACATTAACGTGGGTGTTGCTGTTTCTGTGGGATGGAAACATAAAGAACGATAAGGGTCGGTTTTGGGAAATAACAGTCAATCAATACTGTGATGTGCAGAACTTTGGTTTATGGTTCCTGTTTACTTGGACAGCCAGGATTTTAGGAGGAGTTTGAGACGAAGGCTGTGATCTCTGGTGTAGGTGGTGATTCTGTTGGTAACAGGATAAAAATTCAGATTAAATAGAACCAAAAAAAAATCATTGCTTATTGTTCAGAAATTGATAAGTGATGTAGTTTATTTTACTCAGAAACATCTGTTAGAATTGAGAGACTGTGCATGTGTTTAAAGGGGAGTTTGTGGATCCGTTCCAGCATTAATAAAAAAATTAAAAGCCAGTTTTTTAATGAAAGTGACCGACATGCTATTTTTACAGCAGACACAGCCTCAACTTTCTTTTCAGGCACATAAAGGACTTTTTACCATTAATTCATGATATCTTTAATATCCTGTAACTTGTTAGTTTTTTCAAATATTGCATCATGTGCATTTCAAACAATCCCTTTATAAATCTACTCTGCAAATTTTAATACACCTGCATTGTTGATGATCCAGAGAAATAGAGACACGGAGTTGCTGTAACTAATTAGACTAATTTAATGACCGTTTCCTTCTTAGGTCACTTCACTTCCTGTGGAGAAGAGAATCAGATATAGAACCTCCCTCAGAACCTTCAGACCTCCACACCTGCTCGTCAGCTCAGGTCTCCACTCCTGGACTCTCTTGATCTTCCCTGAGATCTGGGGCCTCATTTATAAAGCGTGCGTACGCAGAAAAACGGGTCTGAAATGTGCGCACGCAACATCTTGCGCAAAAACTGTGATTTATAAAAAAGTACGTGGCGTAAAAACGTGCGTAGTTTTAAGCAAACTCTAGAGCTGCCGTAAACCTGTAAAACATTGCGGAGAGAGAGATAGAGAGAGTGGGGAAATAGTGACATCATCTGGTTAAATAGAGAATTGCAAGTAAATGCGCAAACCATCCTCACGCATCAGTTAATCCCGAATAGATCAAGATTAAGAACAGAAGGATTAACAAAGATTAACAAACACATATTAATTAATTATTAATTAATTTGCAGTCATTATTTTTTGTCTGTATGTTTAAGGTTTTAGTGCATGCTGTATCTTATTCGACTTTATTTGTAGTACTATTTTATTCTAGCTGGTTTTATTTCACTCTGCATTTTAATTAAGGTTAATTTAATTCTACATATTGTTTTATTTCGCACTTTTAAACACGTTTTAAAAGGGTACTTAATAAAACGTATTTTATTATCATCATCATCATCATCATGACGACAGCAAATGGAACTAATAATAAAGCAATAAAGATACAGTAAAGGGAAATTGGTTGTTAATATTTTGAGATAATTAACAGCTGTAACTATTTGCAGTAAATCACAGCTATATAAATAGACAAGATCGACTGATGCGCTGTCTGTCATAATGGCTTTTTTGGCATTACTCGAAGATCTAGCGAGCCGCCAAGTAAGGCGACAACGTATTTTTCGAGATCATGAAGATTTTTTTGCAAACGATGATGACTGGTTAATGAGCCGATTTAGGTTTCCAAGAGCAATTCTCTTGACACTGTGTGCTGAGTTGGGTCCAGATTTGGAGAGACCAACACTACGAAATCGGGCAATACCTGTCCATTTACAGGTGTTAACAGCCCTTGGATTCCTGGCAACTGGTTGCTTTCAGAGGGAATTAGCAGACAGGTCGGGGATATCTCAACCATCCTTAAGCTCCATGATGTCAGGCGTATTATCTGGCATAATAAAACTGACAGGTCGGTACATCAGGTTTCCTTACACTTTGAGTGAACAGGCTGACATTAAAGTGCAATTCGCAGCAGTGGCCGGTTTCCCAAATGTAATCGGAGCAATTGACTGCACTCATGTTGCCATAAGAGCACCAAGCCAGAATGAAGCTGCTTTCATCAACAGAAAGCAAATTCATTCTATAAACGTACAGGTCATATGCGATGCTACAATGAGCTTAACCAACGTAGTTGCTCAATGGCCTGGTTCTACTCATGACTCATTTATTCTGAGGAACAGCAGTGTAGGAACCCGTCTTGAAAATGGAGCTGTACGGGATGGTTGGCTTCTTGGCAAGTTTAAAATGTATTATTATTATTTTAATTTAAGCAGTTGCCCTAGCAGTAAATGCAACATTATCTCTGATTCATTTCTTTAGGTGATCGTGGCTACCCGCTCCAGCGCTGGCTCCTCACTCCATTTCCAAATCCACAGAGCACAGAGGAGAGACGCTACAATGACGTGCACACTCTGACACGCTCTGTTGTAG
>NC_051216.1:1778903-1836403 GCF_015220715.1 Pygocentrus nattereri | reverse complement strand
CAGCGCGTGTGTTTGTAGTGTGTGTGTTGTGTGTGTGCGTGTGTGTGTGTAGTGTGTGTGTAGTGTGTGTAGTGTGTGTGTTGTGTGTGTGCGTGTGTGTGTGTAGTGTGTGTAGTGTGTGTGTTGTGTGTGCGTGTGTGTGTAGTGTGTGTGTGTGTGTGTCTGCGCGTGTGTGCCTGCGCGTGTGTGTGTGTGTGTGTAGTGTGTGTGTTGTGTGTGTGCGTGTGTGTGTGTAGTGTGTGTGTAGTGTGTGTAGTGTGTGTGTTGTGTGTGTGCGTGTGTGTGTGTGTGTGTGTGTAGTGTGTGTGTAGTGTGTGTAGTGTGTGTGTTGTGTGTGTGCATGTGTGTGTGTATGTGTGTGTAGTGTGTGTGTAGTGTGTGTGTGGTGTGTGTAGTGTGTGTGCGTGTGTGTGTGCGTGTGTGTCTGCGCGTGTGTGTGTGTACGTACAGCGTGTCTGCTGTGTAGCTTCTCCAGCAGTGTGTAATCTGTTCCTTTGGGGAATCGACTCTCTTCATTAATCAGAGCCAGAATCCCCAGTTTCTGTTAGAGAGAACAGCAACACCACCACCCTCATCAATCACACTGTATTAATCACTGATAATCACTGTATTAATCACTGATAATACCACTGTATTAATCACTGATAATCACTGTATTAATCACTGATAATCACACTGTATTAATCACTGATAATCACTGTATTAATCACTGATAATCACTGTATTAATCACTGATAATCACACTGTATTAATCACTGTTAATCACTGTATTAATCACTGATAATCACTGTATTAATCACTGATAATCACTGTATTAATCACTGATAATTACACTGCACCACTGATAATCACTGTATTAATCACTGATAATCACTGTATTAATCACTGATAATAACTGTGTTAATCACTGATAATCACTGTATTAATCACTGATAATTACACTGCACCACTGATAATCACTGTATTAATCACTGATAATCACACTGTATTAATCACTGATAATCACTGTATTAATCACTGATAATCACTGTATTAATCACTGATAATAACTGTATTAATCACTGATAATCACTGTATTAATCACTGATAATTACACTGCACCACTGATAATCACTGTATTAATCACTGATAATCACACTGTATTAATCACTGATAATCACTGTATTAATCACTGTTAATCACTGTATTAATCACTGATAATCACTGTATTAATCACTGATAATCACTGTATTAATCACTGATAATTACACTGCACCACTGATAATCACTGTATTAATCACTGATAATCACTGTATTAATCACTGATAATAACTGTATTAATCACTGATAATCACTGTATTAATCACTGATAATTACACTGCACCACTGATAATCACTGTATTAATCACTGATAATCACTGTATTAATCACTGATAATCACTGTATTAATCACTGATAATTACACTGCACCACTGATAATCACTGTATTAATCACTGATAATCACACTGTATTAATCACTGATAATCACTGTATTAATCACTGATAATTACACTGCACCACTGATAATCACTGTATTAATCACTGATAATCACACTGTATTAATCACTGATAATCACTGTATTAATCACTGATAATCACACTGTATTAATCACTGATAATCACTGTATTAATCACTGATAATCACACTGTATTAATCACTGATAATCACTGTATTAATCACTGATAATCACTGTATTAATCACTACTACAATACATACAGCAGAGACAGCAGCTGCAGTTCAGGGTCACTGACAGAGTGACCTCTGCTGGGGTGTGTGGGGCAACATGACGATATAGTACAACTATTGTGATGAATTTAATTAGAATATTTTTAATGTTTAAAATCACTGTATTGATAGAGTTCGATAGCATTTTAATGAGGTGATACTGGTGTTTCATCTGCTGGAACCTGAGGAAATCTAAATACTGTGACAGAGCTTGAGAATTTTTGAGGTCAGAGGTCAGAGATTGACTACCTTTTCAATGAGGTCCAGACATTCAGCATTGTCCATCCAGTCTATGGCTTCCCAGTGGATTCCCTCCCTATAGGAACAACACACACACACACACACACACACACTGTAAATCGGCACACAATGGCTGTATTGTGTGTGAGTCATGTGATGAAGGTACCAGGCTCCGCCCCCTCAGAGCACAAAATAGCCTTTTATTCTCCTTCCCTGCAAAGATCTGGCAACCTCTGCCATTAAGCCCCTCCCACATAAAGGACTTTACTTAGTTTTTTGCTGCTTTTTCACATTTTAAAATAAAGTGAACCTTGAACTGTGAAGTAATGAACAAAGTCACCATCTGATCTGAGGAACACGGTAAAGCCGTGCTGTAGTCTGTGTTTACAGTCATACGGTGTCAGAATCCGCTCAATAATCACGACTGGATAAGATTAAACGCATGCAGTTAGCACGACGCTAACTGGTGGGGCATAAGCTTCCATTACTCTCCTCAGCCTCGTAGCTCTCGGCTCATCGACTACATTTCAAAAAGGAGGAAACTGTCAATTCTGCAAACTACGGCTTTAAGTCGGGGCTCATGTGTGGACGGGCAGTGATGCTGGACCTGTTGTACTCCAGCTGCTCCAGAGAGAAGATGTGTTTATTGAAATATTCCTGCAGCTTCTCGTTGGCATAGTTAATGTTGAACTGCTCAAAACGGTTCACCTGGAAACACAGAGGACGAGATTTCAGGATAAACAGGCATAAACAGTTGTGGCTGTGAATCGGTCACAGTAGATCATCTCAACCGTGACTTAATTCACCAAAACACACCACCTCCAGTGCTCCACTGCATTATTACTGCATTACTACACAGCACAGAAATGACAAAAACAGAGCAGAACCTTGAATTCAATATGTGTTTAGATGATTAGTTCCGTTAGAACAGCGGTCGGCAACGTACAGCTCTGTTACTGCCCCCTTGTGGCTCCACAGCTGAATCAGATCAGTAGGTAATAATAAAATAATCCTCCTCTACAGTAAAATAAAGCTCTGCTGATCCTTCAACACAGTTTAACAGGAAATGGTCTTAAACGCTGGAGTTAATGTAGAACTGCTGATTCACCCTTTAACCCTGAAGATCAGCACAGACGGCTGGTCTCCATAGCAACACAGACAGCACTCTCGCCCAGCTAGTAGCTACGAAACGGTAAAGAGAGAGATTTAAGATGGACATCAATTATTTGGAGACGAATGGACTGATTGGTGTTTATAATCAGTCCAGCTGGTTTCCTGATACGTTTAATGTGCAGAGAGAAACTGAAACACTACAATGTCAGGTTGACGTTTCTCATTCACCAGCTTCTTGTTTGTTCCACCTTAAATGGTGCCTGAGGTGCCAGAATGTAACTGCTGGAACGTGAAAATGTGAACAAGAAGCTGGTGAATGAGAAGCGACTTCAGCCTCGTAAAAGTGCAACATTGAGAGACGTTTTACAAGAAACCGATCTACTTCTGAGGAAAGTTTCCTGCTGGAGAAAAGCAGCTGTAGCTGAGCTGAAGCTGAAGGCAGAGCAAAGTCAGTCTGTGTTTTTGTTTATAATATATTTGTTAGCCTATACTAGCGCATTAGCACATACAGAGACATGCTTTCAGCCAAGATGGACAAAAAATGTTCTTCTCAACATTTTGGGTTGCTGTCATTAGACTTAATAACACAGACTGAACACTCTTCTACCAATCAGACTGTGTGGGCGGTGCTAACTGCGGCATTAACCCTCTCCAAGTATAAACACTGCAGACATGCAAATTCACCTCGAAGTTCTCAAAGCCGAAGATGTCCAGGATGCCGACGGATTTGAAGTTGTCCTTCCCTTTGATCTTCTGGTTAATCCGAGTTATAATCCAGGAGAAACACTGAGAGTACAGTGCCATGGCAACAGAGTCCCGGGAGTCCAGCGCCTGCAGACAGACGGAAAACAGCGTCAGATACTCTGATAAACCTAATGTGCAATATAATAAAACCATAACTCCCTCATAACTCAGCCTCTATCTGTAACGAAACATTAGGTCGTATCACAGGTCCACGGGCGGGAGCTCTGTATTCTGTGCTGATTTTTATTTGAATAAATGTGCCCAAACTTTTTGTCTTGGGGGCCGAAGTGAAGAGTAGTGGGACGAGGGCCGACACAACAGAGATAGTTTTTAAAAACTGTTTAATACCCTTACACTGCACACCAGGCGCCGTAAAACTGTATCACCAGTAAACATAACATTAGGGACATGACATCATCACATGTGCCGTCCTCACCGGACAGTGTTTCTCTCATATTATAACATTTTCCCCCATAATCACATTTTACCACGTGATAACGTTTCTATGTGTAACGATGCGGTTCCCACATGATAACATTTCTATATGTAATGATGCGTTTCCCACGTGATAACGTTTCTATATGTAATGATGCGTTTCCCACGTGATAACGTTTCTATATGTAATGATGCGTTTCCCACGTGATAACGTTTCTGTATGTAATGATGCGTTTCCCACGTGATAACGTTTCTATGTGTAATGATGCGTTTCTCATGTGATAACGTTTCTATATGTAATGATGCGTTTCCCACGTGATAACGTTTCTATGTGTAATGATGCGTTTCCCACGTGATAACGTTTCTATATGTAATGATGCGTTTCCCACGTGATAACGTTTCTATATGTAATGATGCGTTTCCCACGTGATAACGTTTCTGTATGTAATGATGCGTTTCCCACGTGATAACGTTTCTATGTGTAATGATGCGTTTCTCATGTGATAACGTTTCTATATGTAATGATGCGTTTCCCACGTGATAACGTTTCTATATGTAATGATGCGTTTCCCACGTGATAACGTTTCTATATGTAATGATGCGTTTCCCACATGATAACGTTTCTATGTGTAATGATGCGTTTCTCATGTGATAACGTTTCTATATGTAATGATGCGTTTCCCACGTGATAACGTTTCTGTATGTAATGATGCGTTTCCCACATGATAACGTTTCTGTATGTAATGATGCGTTTCCCACGTGATAACGTTTCTATATGTAATGATGCGTTTTTTTTTTTTTTTTTTTTTTTTTTTTTTTTTTTTAACCTGTCATGTCTGGCCATTTTTGCAATCGGAATGGTAATCCGAATGTACTGATGTACCAAACATATTTGTTTTCACAAGAAAAAGCTCTATAGGTTACTAAAGCCTATTCTTGTTAAAGTTTTTATTTTATTTGTTTGGCCAGGCCTGACAGGCAATAAAAAAGAGGACAGGAAAGAAAGAGAAGAAGGGAGGAGAGAGAAAAAAAAAAAAAATAATAATAATAATAAATCATAATAATGATAATTAAGTAAGTAAATAAATAAATAGAAAAAAAAATTAATAATAAATAAATAAATAAAAAAGAGAAAAAAACAAATAAAATAAGTAAATAAACAGACAACTAAATAAAAATAAATAGATAAATAAGTAAGTAAATAAATAAAAAAAAAAGGGAGGGGAAAAAAAACAATTATACAGATATACATACATATACATATTCACATATACATATATACACCCAGACATAATTCTACTATTTGCTGCTACATACATACACATGTTTACATATCTATACATATGCCTCTATACATATACACCCACCCACCACACACAATTCTACTGTTTGCAGCAATGTGTATATGTGTGTATATGCGTTCACGTGTCATGTGTCATGGAATGTGCTCAGCAATGAGGGCAAGAAGCCGCAACCATGCCCCCGTGGTCCAGAGACAGATAGGGAAGGACCCGGGGGACCCGGACCATCCACAGCCCATTAGGAACTCAGGAGACCTGAGGCCACATGCTCCGACAGCCACCGCGTGCACGCCCCAGAGGACGAAGAATGGAGGCCCCAGACAGAGCGCCCACAGACAAAGGGCAAGTGACCGGAGAGCCAGAGGCAATGAGCAGCCCACCCCCCCCGGCAGGCCAACATCCCCAGCATGAGCCGAGCATGCGGCCCCCGAGGGCCCAGGCGCCCGAGACCGGCCGACCCCCGGCAGGACCCCCCCCCCCATGCCAGAAAGGCCCAAACCACCCTCAGGACACAACCGCCAAGGGAGCAGGGCAGGGACCACGCCACGATGTCCAGTCATGCACCCAGGGACCCACAGGGACCCCCATACCCCGGGGTGTGGGGGCGGAGTCGGCAAGCAGCGGGGAGCGGTGGGGAGGGGTAACTCCTGCCCACCACCATGTACCACAGATGTCCAGGCTCAGCAAGTCATAGACCCAGGCCCAGCTGTCCACACACACATGTTCACATGCACCCATACACACCCACACTCGCACACACCAGTCACCCACTCATGCATACACACGGAACATACATGGACTCACAGTATCGGCGGGCGGACACCAGCACGGGTCAGCGGTAACCCAGGGAGGCAGCCATCCCGGCCCCGAATGACCGGCCGGTCCCCCCCACCAGGCAGGGTGCACCAAACCGGGGTGTGAGAGGACCCGCCCACCCCCCCCCCACACACTCAATATGTGTGTGAAATGAAAAGAATGTGTGTGAGCTACAGTGCAATTAAAATTGGAGGGACAGAGGCAATGTAGTACTGAATAACAGCACACTGCCACACTGCCCCCCAAGGCCCTCAATGTCTAATGTGTAAATAAAATTGAGGGGCAGGTAGCAGTGAGCAGATAAGTGAGGTCACATCAGCAGCGCCACCCACCATCCACTGAGTGACACCTGCCCCCCAAAGCCCTGTGTGTACTGTACTGTGTCATGAAATGTGTCATTGTAAGGGGGGAAAAAAGGGGAGGAGTGGGACATCACAGCGAGCAGAGCCAGGTAGGTGGCCCTACTCACTGTAGCATGGGCCCCCCTCCCCCAGAACCCCCATGTGTAGTGTGATGTTTGACTGAGTGGGAGGAGGGGAAGGGTCAGGATAAGAAAGACCGAGAGGCAGAGAACTACCCCTCGGAGGAAGAGAGCCAGCTGACGCTAGCTCACTAGGCACCCCGGTTTCCTACACCCGGCCGCGGCGCAGGGAAGGCCGGCCCTGGGCCCGAAGCGGCCACGACCCCAGGACACCACCGTGCTCCAGGCCGGCGCCCGCCCACACAGCACAAAACATACACACCCACACGCACACAAGAGACAACAATTATCACACATACACATACGGTTACAATACACATACTCACAATGACAATACAAACACAAACAACACACACCCACACGCACACAAGAGACAACAATTATCACACATACACATACAATTACAATACACATACTCACAATTACAATACAAACACACACACATACATACCAACACAAACACACTCACCCGCACAAACTTCACACACACCCATATACACGCAAACACAGTGGTCCTGGGTCCAGAACGAACCGGACCTATGTGGTTGTCCCCCTACTTGAGTGCCCCACCCCTCCTCCCGGGAGGCATCCAGACACCCCGGCGCGCCCCAGACCCCCCACCACCTGGCGGTGCGCCCAGGGGGGCACAGACCCCTCCAGCGCAGGGAGGAGCCCAAACGGGGGACGGGCGACCCCAGGCGCCAAGGCCCCAGATCCCACACCCCGGCCCACACAGAGGAGGCCAGCCCCCCGGACGGGGCCAGCACCCACCCCCACGGGTCCCCAGGTCCCCACCCCAAGACCGTGAGCGCACACATCCAGGCCCCCCACCATCAACAACAGGGCCCGCACACAGAAACCGCAGAGCGTCAGCCCCCATCTCCAGTCCAAGAGCCATCAGACACCCAGATTTTTAGTCATTTTAAAAGTATTTAGACATATCTGTGTCCAGAAGTTTTCATCCGGGATGATGGAAAGATCTCTCTCCCATTTTGTAATTGGAAGGGATATTGAATCATTAATTTTTAATAATAACTTGTATATTTTTGATAACAGTTTAGGGGTATAGAGGTTTAGAAAGTCTGTTATCCACACAGGGATTTCTAGATTTAGATTACTTAGATTAAATCTTGCCTGTATGATGGACCTCAATTGGTGATATTCCAGAAATTTGCTACTGCTAATTTCATATTTTAAAATAAGATCTTCAAATGAAATAAAGGTCCCATCATGAATAACATGTTCTAAATTATTTATTCCTTTTTCTTGCCATTCTGAAAAATTCAGTACTGTCTTTTTCCGACATATATCGGGATTGTTCCAAATGGGTGTTAATTTACAAGGGATTAGTGAAGACTTAGCCATCTTTAAGAATTCCCACCAGGCTATCAGGGTGGTGCTTATTGTAAGGCTTTTAAAGCAATTGTAATGTTTAATGCTGGAGCTAATGAGAGGTAAGTCAGATATTTTCAATTTCCCACAGAGTGTTTGTTCCAGATCCAGCCATGGACTGTCTGAGCGGTTTGATTTCATCCACCTTGAAACATACTGTAGTCTATTGGCTAAAAAATAGTGATAAAAATTTGGTAGTTCTAGACCACCGCTGCATTTTAGCTTTTGTAAAGTCTTCAAGCTTATTCTAGATGTTTTACTTTTCCATAAAAATTTAGATATATTTGAGTCTAGCGACTTAAACCAAGCAATAGAAGGTTTATTAGGGATCATTAAGAACAGATAATTTACTTTAGGCAGAATCATCATTTTTATTGTGGCAACTCTCCCCATGAGAGATATAGGTAGAGAGTTCCAACGTGTGAGATCGTCCTCTATTGTTTTTAGTAGAGGAATATGGTTCAGTCGTACCAGATCTAACAGCCTGGGAGAAAAAATGTATACCTAGATATCTAATGTTGCCCGACTGTAGTGATGTAGGTATGATGTTCTGAAATTTACAATTCAGAGGCAAAACTGTTGATTTACTCCAATTAATGGAGTAATCTGATACAGATGAGAACTTATCTATAAGTGTGATTGTCTTTAGAAGAGCGGTTTGTGAGTTCCCGAGGAAAAGTAATACATCATCAGCATAAAGGCTTATTTTATGGTCTGTATTTTCTGTTTGGATTCCTTTGATGTTTACATTCTGTCTGATTTTTGCTGCTAGTGGCTCAATGAAGATGATAAACATTGAGGGAGAGAGTGGGCAACCTTGTCTAGTTCCCCTCTGCAGACTGAAGCTTTGTGAAATAAGATCATTTGTCCTAACCCGTGCATTTGGAGAGCTGTATAATGTTTCGATCCAGTTTATAAAGGATGGGCCAAATCCAAATTTATGTAGAACTGCTAACAAAAATTTCCAATTTACCCTGTCGAATGCTTTCTCTGCATCTAAAGAGACTACTATTTTTTCTAATTTGTTAATGGAACAGTAATCTATTATATTTATTAGTCGGCGTGTGTTATCGGCTGAGTGCCGGCCCTTGATAAAACCTGTTTGGTCCGAATGTATAATATATGGAGTGATTTTTTCTAATCTTCTTGCGAGAACTTTGCAAATAATTTTAAGGTCTACATTAATAAGAGAGATTGGGCGATAGCTAGATGGAAGTGTTGGGTCTTTGCCTGGTTTAAGAAGCAGGCTAATGTTGGCAGAGTTCATGTTTGGGGAGATTGTGTGGTTATTCTTGATTTGAGTCACCATTCTGAAAAAAGTAGGTTCTAACACAGGCCAAAATTCTTTATAGAATTCTGCTGGGAACCCGTCTGGGCCTGGGGCTTTATTATTTGGAAGGTGCTGTATTGCCTTATAGAATTCAGATGATGAAAACGGTGAATCAAGAGTTGTAATCTGATCCTCATTTAATTTAGGTAGATTTATATCATTAAGAAATTCTTCAATTTCAGCATCAGATGGATTAATCTGTGATGAGTATAAGGCTTCATAAAAGTCTTTAAAGGAGTTATTTATTTGTTGTGGGTCATGAGTAATATTACCGACCGAGTCTTTAATAGAGTGAATAGCTGTTTTTTCTTTATTCAGTTTTAACTGATTGGCCAGGAATTTTCCAGATTTATTTCCATGTTCAAAGTTTTCCAGACGCAACCTCTGCAACATAAATTGTGTCTTCTTATCAAGTATTTCATTTAATTCCAATTGAAGTTTCCTCAGGCTGTTAATTATATTTTCTTGTGGTGATGCAGCATAGGCATTTTCTAAAGATTTCATTTTCTGTTCCAATTCTAATAGAAGTGTTTTTTCTTTATTTTTCTTATGTGCGCAGTAAGAAATTATTTTACCCCGCATTACTGCCTTTCCTGCTTCCCATAGAACACATGGCGATATTTCCGGCAGATTATTTTGTTCTAAGTATATAGCCCACTCTCGTTTAAAATAATTAATGAAATCTTGTTCTTTAAGTAATGATGTATTAAATCTCCAGTTCCTAGTTGGTGGTGTAACTCGTTTCTGTGTCAGAGACACAGATACAGGTGCGTGATCACTAATAGTGATCGGATGTATCTGAGTGTCTGTGATTTCCGTCATCATGGAGCTACTGACTAAAAAGTAATCCAAGCGGGAGTGGGAGTGATGTACTTGTGAGAAAAAACTATAATCTCTCAGAGTGGGGTGATGTGAGCGCCAAGCATCGCAAAGACCAAAATCCTTCATGTATTGTTTAAGAATGTCTGCAGACTGCCAGTTCCTTTGACTCACTGCTGTACTGAGCCTGTCAATCTCTGCATTAAGTACCAGGTTGAAGTCCCCTCCTATTACAATTGTGGTATCAGAGTGATCAGCAAGTGAGGTGAAGAAGGTATGAAAGAAGGAGGGATCATCAACATTTGGTCCATATATACTGGCAATACATAAATCTATATTCTGAATAGATAGATTAAGTATTATAAATCTGCCTTCGGGGTCTGACATCGTGTTTCTAATAGAGAAGTTTATCCTTTTGTTAATTAATATAGCTACACCTCTTTGTTTAGAGTTGTAACAGGCTGAGTACATATGAGGAAACTGTGAAGAGGAGAGTGTGTGTGCAGATGTTCTGGACACATGTGTCTCCTGTAGGAACACAATGTCAGCCTGTAAGTCGTTTAACCGGTTAATAATTTTCACCTTCTTCTCCCTTGAACCAACTCCACGCACATTCCATGAAACAAACCTCAGTGTGCTCATATTGAAATTAATCGAGAAAGTGTTGCGTGCTCACTGAAGATGTGTGTGTGTGTGTGGATGTGTGTGTGAGTGTACATTGCATGTTATGTGTCCTGTATAGCATTGTGTGTGTTGTGTAGCAAACATGTTGGATGCAGAAAGAAAAGAAAAGGAAAGGGTGCTCCAAAGTGACAAATATAGCAAAAGAATGAGGGGAAGAGAAAAAAAAAAAAAAAAAAAAGAGAAAGAAAAAAAAAATAAATAAATAAACGTGATAACGTTTCTATATGTAATGATGCGTTTCCCACATGATAACGTTTCTATATGTAATGATGCGTTTCCCACATGATAACGTTTCTATATGTAATGATGCGTTTCCCACGTGATAACGTTTCTATATGTAATGATGCGTTTCCCACATGATAACGTTTCTATATGTAATGATGCGTTTCCCACATGATAACGTTTCTATATGTAATGATGCGTTTCCCACGTGATAACGTTTCTATATGTAATGATGCGTTTCCCACATGATAACGTTTCTATATGTAATGATGCGTTTCCCACATGATAACGTTTCTATATGTAATGATGCGTTTCCCACGTGATAACGTTTCTATATGTAATGATGCGTTTCCCACATGATAACGTTTCTATATGTAATGATGCGTTTCCCACGTGATAACGTTTCTATATGTAATGATGCGTTTCCCACGTGATAACGTTTCTATATGTAATGATGCGTTTCCCACATGATAACGTTTCTATATGTAATGATGCGTTTCCCACGTGATAACGTTTCTATATGTAATGATGCGTTTCCCACATGATAACGTTTCTATATGTAATGATGCGTTTCCCACATGATAACGTTTCTATATGTAATGATGCGTTTCCCACGTGATAACGTTTCTATATGTAATGATGCGTTTCCCACGTGTGAAAACTAACGTGAGGTGTCTGAAAACAACCTGTGCTTGTCTGTGATATTCGTGTCCTCCCTCACTCGAGAGGTGGAGGGGGCCGAATCTTTATGTTGTGCTGCTCCAAAACAGACAGACTGAATTGACCTCATTCAAACGTGTCCATTATTCCCACAAATCCCATAAATAAAGACCACTGGATAAACAATCCTGGCCAAAGCCAAGTGATGTGAATGAGTTTAATGTCAGTTTAACTGTGTTTATATACTCATATCTTCTGGAGACGATGCTCGCGCGGGAATAGCTGTGGTCATATGCAGTAGGTTGTTCAGGGTATGACAGTAACAGTGAGGAGAGCACAGGGAGAGTATTTAGTGTTTGTATGTTGTTCGTGCCCCCTCATACCCCCCTCTTACTCCACCCACCCCCACACCCCATCCCCCCGCCTGCACTCTTTCACTCCATTGTGCTCTTACTGTAGATTTTATCACTGATTTATTACAGCAGGAATCTGAAGGGACAAAAAACAGGAAGCGGTCCGAGTCACGCAAAGCAGCTTTCTAAAGGGGGCGTGGCTTATTTCAGAGAGAGGCTCTGTGTGCCAGTGGGTTCAGACTCTGCGGCGTGTCGAGACCCGTCTGACCGTCTGAGCGCAGCTCCTTTCAGCTGAAGTCTGACTGCAATCAACTCTAACATCTGCACTGTTTGGTTCCCTCAGTCAGTCTCAGTGTATCTCACACAGGGAATTCTGCAGTTACGGGAACAGAGTTTATCTCCAGCACTAACAGGGAATCACACTGGAAATGGAGCTGAATCATTTATCACTCATATCTCACTAAATAAGTGGGGAATTTTGTGTGGAAAGTGCAGTAAGTAGAAGCAGGGATATTTTATTATGGTCTGAGTTTAGAGGAAAGTTATGTACAGTCTTGTTTCCCGCTAAGGGGGGCACAACAGTCCCACTGAGACACACAGTATTCCTACTGAGGAACCAGGATATTTCAACTGATGGAAAAGCAGTATTCCTCGTGCCAGGGTACAATATTCCAACAGAAAGACAAAATTCCAAATCAGATGCACAGTACTGTTCCTCTGAGAAACACAACATTCCAGCTGATGGTGCACAATATTCCTACAGAGGAACAAAATTTAAACTCAGGGCACAGTATTCCATCTGAGTGACCCAACAATCCTACTGATGGGACATAATATTCCAAAATATGGACCATAATATTCCAGCCAGTGCTGGACAGTAACTGAGTATCTGAGTATCTGAGTAACTGAGTAAATGTAATTAGTTTCTGTACTTTAGTATTTTTGGTGTATCTGTACTGAAGTTTCTCCGTTCTGGACTTTTTCCTTTCACTCCACTACATTTCAGAGTCTAATATCCGACTTTTTCCTCCTACATTTTGAGAAATCTGTCGTTCCTTTTGGTTTCTGTGTGTATAAAAACGTAACATGTGAAAACGAAAGAAGCGCAAAGCCAGAGCACCAATCAGGGCCCAGCGGTCACTTTGTTTAGAGCTGGTTTTGACCTGTTGGTCATACCGACCCAGTGCAGCACGTGGTTCAACGTCAGCGCAGCAGCGTAAAACTTTGGGAGAGTCTGTTCAATATAAATTATGAACTAACACAGTATCACAACCGAAGGGGGCACAGCATGAGAATGAGTGAATGTTTGTGTACCTGTTCCACGGTGAGTGGTGAGCAGATTTCTTCTCCTCGCAGGATCATGGAGCGCTGAGTCAAAACTTCAGACAACTGGAATCCATCCAACCCCAACAGGTCACTCACACTGTTGACCACTGTAGGATAAACGAAGCTAAGCTGAATGAATGTGAGGGGTTAAAATGACAGAAGTCCATCCACTTGTAAAGCCGTCATCCTTCTCTCTGCCCTGTTGGGATTAGCGTGATGTGACCTGATTTAACAGATATAATCATTATGTCATTTATCCTGAGATATCTATGATAGGTAATGTAATTCCACCCATCTTTGAAACATCAGAATATGCTTCCCACTGGGAAATCCATCATTAGGAAACCCTATAGATTAAGAAAGAACCAATGACAGCAAAGATGAAAAGGCTTTGGTTTTCCCACACTTCAAAACCAAAGCCCCTCCCAGTTTAAAGCTCAGTCACACCAGCTTTGTAACAGTGACTTTACATCCATTTACATCCGAATCCCTGTGATAAATCACAGATTTCTCAGACTCCCTGTGATAAATCACAGATTTATCAGAGTCCCTGTGATAAATCAGATTTCTCAGACTCCCTGTGATAAATCAGATTTCTCAGACTCCCTGTGATAAATCACAGATTTCTCAGAGTCCCTGTGATAAATCAGATTTCTCAGACTCCCTGTGATGAATCAGATTTCTCAGACTCCCTGTGATGAATCACAGATTTCTCAGAGTCCCTGTGATAAATCACAGATTTCTCAGAGTCCCTGTGATAAATCAGATTTCTCAGACTCCCTGTGATGAATCACAGATTTCTCAGACTCCCTGTGATAAATCACAGATTTCTCAGACTCCCTGTGATGAATCACAGATTTCTCAGACTCCCTGTGATAAATCACATATTTCTCAGACTCCCTGTGATAAATCACAGATTTCTCAGAGTCCCTGTGATGAATCACAGATTTCTCAGACTCCATGTGATAAATGACAGATTTCTCAGACTCCCTGTGATAAATCAGATTTCTCAGACTCCCTGTGATGAATCACATATTTCTCAGACTCCCTGTGATGAATCACAGATTTCTCAGACTCCCTGTGATGAATCACAGATTTCTCAGACTCCCTGTGATAAATCACAGATTTCTCAGACTCCCTGTGATGAATCACAGAGTTCTCAGACTCCCTGTGATAAATCAGATTTCTCAGACTCCCTGTGATGAATCAGATTTCTCAGACTCCCTGTGATGAATCACAGATTTCTCAGACTCCCTGTGATAAATCACAGATTTCTCAGACTCCCTGTGATGAATCACAGATTTCTCAGACTCCCTGTGATGAATCACAGATTTCTCAGACTCCCTGTGATAAATCAGATTTCTCAGACTCCCTGTGATGAATCAGATTTCTCAGACTCCCTGTGATGAATCACAGATTTCTCAGACTCCCTGTGATAAATCAGATTTCTCAGACTCCCTGTGATGAATCAGATTTCTCAGACTCCCTGTGATGAATGACATATTTCTCAGACTCCCTGTGATAAATCACAGATTTCTCAGACTCCCTGTGATGAATCACAGATTTCTCAGACTCCCTGTGATAAATCACAGATTTCTCAGACTCCCTGTGATGAATCACAGATTTCTCAGATTCCCTGTGATGAATCAGATTTCTCAGACTCCCTGTGATGAATCACAGATTTCTCAGACTCCCTGTGATGAATCACAGATTTCTCAGACTCCCTGTGGTAAATCAGATTTCTCAGACTCCCTGTGATGAATCACAGATTTCTCAGAGTCCCTGTGATAAATCACAGATTTCTCAGACTCCCTGTGATAAATCACAGATTTCTCAGAGTCCCTGTGATAAATCAGATTTCTCAGACTCCCTGTGATAAATCACAGATTTCTCAGACTCCCTGTGATAAATCAGATTTCTCAGACTCCCTGTGATGAATCACAGATTTCTGCTGACAGTGTCATCTTGGTGACCTCTGACTTGTACATTTGCCTCAAATGCTTTGGCTGTGTTGACATCTGAAGGGGCGGAGCTTCATTCAGCAGAAAGGAAGTGCTAATTTTAGCAGCATGTAGATATGATATTAATATCATCACCATACTCCAATGTAAACAGTGTGAGTATTACAGCTACACTGGCTCTCTGGATTAAACACGGTCTGAGCTTGTGTGCATCAATTACAGTGACTCCTACAGTAAAGAGTCCGGACACAGAGCTGCTGCCACTGTTTAACATTCCTAACAACTCCCTGGAACACTCCGAAGACTATGGTTCATGTTCCCAGTGACGTATCTAGAACTTCCAGAAGGACTACAGCACCTTTTTCTCTCCATAAAAAGTTCCATTGTAAATCAAACCCTGATTGGTTGATTCCTCTGTCACTTCCTAAATGTGTTGTTAGTTAATCTAATGTGTAAGGCCTTCAGTCCAGCTCCTGAAGCCCTGACCAATGGGAGAGCAGCTCATCTGAATCTACCTGGAATCCACAGAGAGAACAATCCTGATTGGACAGTTTTCTCCTGGGTGTTTCATCTTTCATTAATGTTTAAATACAACAAGCATGACGACTCTAATAAGAGCACAGTAACTAAAAATACACACAGACAGAAATCATTAGGCCTTAGCTCCACAGTGAAATCCATTATAACCCAGTTTATAACCGTGTTATAGACAGCGTATAGAGAGTGTACATTGTTTACTACAGTACTTCGCTGTGAGGGGCGTCTTGGCTGTGGCTTCACACGTTACTCTTAACAATAACATAAGCTTCGACTTTCTTCTCTCACCTCCTTTAGTGGTGATCTGAGCGCCCCCTGCTGTCATGAACTCGATGTTGCCGATGTGTAAGACCCCTGAGAGCAGTTTAAAAACATCTCGGATTTCCTCCTCCGTGAACTCCATCACCTTCAGCGCCTCCTGCACACACAGCAGATACGTCAGCCATCAACACACGCTGTACAGATAAACTCACCACCACGCTCTCCTGGACTCCTTTACCTGTTTAGTGTAAACAGAGTAAAGAGGAGGGAGGAAAGGACAGATAATCAAATGACTTGCTGCCCAAAAGAACAGCTTTCTGAGTGAGACATTTGAGGCAATTTAACCCAGTTAACAGAACAGTCACTCAGAACGTCTGGAACCTGCCGTATTCATCAGGGCTGCAGTTTACAGACCAAACAAGAGACGACTTTCATTTGTAAACATTACGTCTGGACGTCATTCACATACGGAATCATGCAAAGTCAAAACGACAACCAGATCAAGCTGAGAAAATAAAAAAGTTTTTTGTTTTGAAACTGAATGTCCAGAACTGTACAAACATCAGAGAGTCCAGATCTGAACATCTGATCACCTCAGAAAATCAACCACCAGCTTCTCAGACTGAGCTTTGGAGGCGTGTCTGCAGGTTCTTTGAGGAGCTGAAAGTGAGGCTCCTGAGAAGAACGGAAGCTGGAATGAAGGTGAAGAGCGACTCACTGACTGAACACAGCGGAGAGGAGATTGAGATGTTTTATACTTTTTCCTGCTACTAAAACCTCAGATCACTTGTATTCACTCACCTTTTAGACTGGAAATGAAACAGAACGGTGGTCTCTGACATTTGCACAGTACTGCATATAAAACAGAAAACAGAGCTTTGACTGCAGCAGTTTCCCCGGGCTTTAGACTCACACTTAAACCCCCTCCTCATTAATTGCCACTGAATTCCTGAAAATCTGTGCGTGAAAGGGTTTTAGAGGCAAAACTGGATTGCAGAGCCTGTTCTTCACTGATAAACTAGTGGTGCCACCTAATGGTACAATAGTATAAGACCATTTCTCTATAAAGGAGCAGTGAGGATGGCAGAAGCCATCATAGGAGACAAACTACCAGCCCTACAGGACGTCTCCCAGCCCTGCTGCCTCAGGAAGATCAAACAGATCCAGTCAGACAGCCAGCCAGCCACCCAGCACACGACCTGTCACCATCCTGTCATCAGGCCGGAGATTCCGCAGCATCCAGGCTGGAACAACCCGGCTAATGAACAGGTTCTACCCACAGGCTGTCAGGCTTCTGAACCAGCTGAGAAGCTGGGGGTCCCCAGTTACCACTTCACTCAGTCACACAATGAATGTAGACAGACAAACAGACAGACAGACAGACAGACAGAGAGATAAAGAGACAGACAGACAGAGAGACAGACAGACAGACAGATAGAGAGACAGACAGACAGAAAAAGAGACAGACAGACAGACAGACAGACAGACAAACAGACAGACAGATAGACAGATAGATAGATAGATAGATAGATAGACAGACAGATAGATAGACGGACGGATGGACAGACGGATAGATAGATAGATAGATAGATAGATAGATAGATAGATAGATAGATAGATAGATAGATAGATAGATAGATAGACAGACAGACAGACAGACAGACAGACAGACAGATTACCGCTGTCGTATCTCCAAAATAGTAACTTTACAGCAGATGGAAAAGCCCACTGTACCTTTAATGTAAGTCAATGGAACCAGACTTTTCTTTCATTTCTTATCTTATCTTTCATCCCTTCATCTTGAAATTTACACACAGCATAAAGACCAGTAGGTTTTTTCAAATGATGTCAAAAACAAAAAAAACGGCAAAAATGGAGATACAAGGTTTCGGTCCGGCAGCAGTGATATATTCTCTCTTCTTTATCTTCTCAGGTTATCCCTCGTTTAATGTCTTTCTGAGGAGTAGTAGTCCCTCCTGTCTCTCCGTGTTCTGTATAAATGTGTGATATTTCAGTTCTGCAGTGTTTCTGCTTCGTTTTGTCTGCTCTGTGTTTAGTGTTTGACTAGTTACTGTAAGGAAGAGTTTACTGTACAGCGCTGGTACAGTCGGTCTGTTTCATGTCTGCTGCTGCTGCAGCTGCACTACAGTTCATTCCCTCAACGCACCTGTGACGAGAGGAAATGACAATAAAGCTTTTCTCATGTCCATTCATTCCATTAACTGCTCAAACTGTCTTCAGCCAATTATGAGCCGCAGACTCAGTGATCATTAATCATCACTCAGACTCGTTCACTGTTTTCCTGATGTTTCAGCTTTTAAAGCACGATTAGGCTGACACACCTGATGCGGTGTAAACATTAATAAACAAGCATCTTGAGCATTTACACTGTAATAAACATGTCGCTGTCGCTGGAGGAACACCATGTTTTTCAGTTTTTTGCCATAATTTAAAACTGCCGGTTGTTCTTCACACTGCGTGAAAATTTAATTAAGAATGGACAAAAAGAAACGACCCAGAATTACTTGGGAAAAAATTTGGTTCCGTTGACTTGCATTAAAAGTAAAGTAGGCTTTTCCTTCTCCTGTAAAGTTGCCGTGTTGGAGATAAAGGTTTTGTTCCGACAGCAGCGAGATAGTTCTGTTTATTGTGGAGTCCAACTGAATCAGGTTGTTTTGGTTCAGCTGGTTTGGAGATTAATCGTTTTATTTCAGACCAAGACACCATATCAGGACACTATAAACTCCTCTAGAAATGAGAATGAAGCTGAGGTTTATTTATTTCTCTCACCATCACACTGAGGAACAGCTGTTTATCATCCAGACTGCCGTCCTGCACGCAGCCCGACTGGCTGAGGTAGTGATACGCCTCTGGAGAGTCCAGCAGCAGGTAGAGATCTACATACACAGTCACATATAAACATGAGGATCTGATCAATACATCATTCACTCTGACAGACTGTAATACACTACAGGAAGCGTAGGGGGCGATACGGCTTCTACTGTTTCATTTAAAAAGCTCTATAATGTTCATATGATCCACACAGTCGCTCTGACAGACTGTAATACACTACAGGAAGCGTAGGGGGCGATACGGCTTCTACTGTTTCATTTAAAAAGCTCTATAATGTTCATATGATCCACACAGTCGCTCTGACAGACCGTAATACACTACAGGAAGCGTAGGGGGCGATACGGCTTCTACTGTTTCATTTAAAAAGCTCTATAATGTTCATATGATCCACACAGTCGCTCTGACAGACCGTAATACACTACAGGAAGCGTAGGGGGCGATACGGCTTCTACTGTTTCATTTAAAAAGCTCTATAATGTTCATATGATCCACACAGTCGCTCTGACAGACCGTAATACACTACAGGAAGCGTAGGGGGCGATACGGCTTCTACTGTTTCATTTAAAAAGCTCTATAATGTTCATATGATCCACACAGTCGCTCTGACAGACTGTAATACACTACAGGAAGCGTAGGGGGCGATACGGCTTCTACTGTTTCATTTAAAAAGCTCTATAATGTTCATATGATCCACACAGTCGCTCTGACAGACTGTAATACACTACAGGAAGCGTAGGGGGCGATACGGCTTCTACTGTTTCATTTAAAAAGCTCTATAATGTTCATATGATCCACACAGTCGCTCTGACAGACTGTAATACACTACAGGAAGCGTAGGGGGCGATACGGCTTCTACTGTTTCATTTAAAAAGCTCTATAATGTTCATATGATCCACACAGTCGCTCTGACAGACTGTAATACACTACAGGAAGCGTAGGGGGCGATACGGCTTCTACTGTTTCATTTAAAAAGCTCTATAATGTTCATATGATCCACACAGTCGCTCTGACAGACTGTAATACACTACAGGAAGCGTAGGGGGCGATACGGCTTCTACTGTTTCATTTAAAAAGCTCTATAATGTTCATATGATCCACACAGTCGCTCTGACAGACTGTAATACACTACAGGAAGCGTAGGGGGCGATACGGCTTCTACTGTTTCATTTAAAAAGCTCTATAATGTTCATATGATCCACACAGTCGCTCTGACAGACTGTAATACACTACAGGAAGCGTAGGGGGCGATACGGCTTCTACTGTTTCATTTAAAAAGCTCTATAATGTTCATATGATCCACACAGTCAATCTGACAGACTGTAATACACTACAGGAAGCGTAGGGGGCGATACGGCTTCTACTGTTTCATTTAAAAAGATCTATAATGTTCATATGATCCACACAGTCGCTCTGACAGACTGTAATACACTACAGGAAGCGTAGGGGGCGATACGGCTTCTACTGTTTCATTTAAAAAGCTATATAATGTTCATATGATCCACACAGTCGCTCTGACAGACTGTAATACACTACAGGAAGCGTAGGGGGCGATACGGCTTCTACTGTTTCATTTAAAAAGCTCTATAATGTTCATATGATCCACACAGTCGCTCTGACAGACCGTAATACACTACAGGAAGCGTAGGGGGCGATACGGCTTCTACTGTTTCATTTAAAAAGCTCTATAATGTTCATATGATCCACACAGTCGCTCTGACAGACTGTAATACACTACAGGAAGCGTAGGGGGCGATACGGCTTCTACTGTTTCATTTAAAAAGCTCTATAATGTTCATATGATCCACACAGTCGCTCTGACAGACTGTAATACACTACAGGAAGCGTAGGGGGCGATACGGCTTCTACTGTTTCATTTAAAAAGCTCTATAATGTTCATATGATCCACACGGTCGCTCTGACAGACTGTAATACACTACAGGAAGCGTAGGGGGCGATACGGCTTCTACTGTTTCATTTAAAAAGCTCTATAATGTTCATATGATCCACACAGTCGCTCTGACAGACTGTAATACACTACAGGAAGCGTAGGGGGCGATACGGCTTCTACTGTTTCATTTAAACAGCTCTATAATGTTCATATGATCCACACAGTCGCTCTGACAGACTGTAATACACTACAGGAAGCGTAGGGGGCGATACGGCTTCTACTGTTTCATTTAAAAAGCTCTATAATGTTCATATGATCCACACAGTCGCTCTGACAGACTGTAATACACTACAGGAAGCGTAGGGGGCGATACGGCTTCTACTGTTTCATTTAAAAAGCTCTATAATGTTCATATGATCCACACAGTCACTCTGACAGACTGTAATACACTACAGGAAGCGTAGGGGGCGATACGGCTTCTACTGTTTCATTTAAAAAGCTCTATAATGTTCATATGATCCACACAGTCGCTCTGACAGACTGTAATACACTACAGGAAGCGTAGGGGGCGATACGGCTTCTACTGTTTCATTTAAAAAGATCTATAATGTTCATATGATCCACACAGTCGCTCTGACAGACTGTAATACACTACAGGAAGCGTAGGGGGCGATACGGCTTCTACTGTTTCATTTAAAAAGCTATATAATGTTCATATGATCCACACAGTCGCTCTGACAGACTGTAATACACTACAGGAAGCGTAGGGGGCGATACGGCTTCTACTGTTTCATTTAAAAAGCTCTATAATGTTCATATGATCCACACAGTCGCTCTGACAGACCGTAATACACTACAGGAAGCGTAGGGGGCGATACGGCTTCTACTGTTTCATTTAAAAAGCTCTATAATGTTCATATGATCCACACAGTCGCTCTGACAGACCGTAATACACTACAGGAAGCGTAGGGGGCGATACGGCTTCTACTGTTTCATTTAAAAAGATCTATAATGTTCATATGATCCACACAGTCGCTCTGACAGACTGTAATACACTACAGGAAGCGTAGGGGGCGATACGGCTTCTACTGTTTCATTTAAAAAGCTCTATAATGTTCATATGATCCACACAGTCGCTCTGACAGACTGTAATACACTACAGGAAGCGTAGGGGGCGATACGGCTTCTACTGTTTCATTTAAAAAGCTCTATAATGTTCATATGATCCACACAGTCGCTCTGACAGACTGTAATACACTACAGGAAGCGTAGGGGGCGATACGGCTTCTACTGTTTCATTTAAAAAGCTCTATAATGTTCATATGATCCACACAGTCGCTCTGACAGACTGTAATACACTACAGGAAGCATAGGGGGCGATACGGCTTCTACTGTTTCATTTAAAAAGCACTTTTATGATGTCCATATGATTTGTGTAGAGACTCTGTAACACTCTCACCTCTCTGCTCGCGGTCAGCGCCAGACAACAGTGAGTAGAAGATGTGGTAGTTGCGTTCTCCTGGGTTCTGTCGGACCACCCGGTTCTGGAATGAAAGGTAAACACTCAGAACTCTGTCTGGGGTGGATATGATAATGGTTTACACTGACTGGACTGGAATGACAAAAAAAAACACAATGAAACCAGCATTCACTTCACAAATGATCAGAGCACTTTTGACCCTTCGTCCCGGCTGTAGTGGTCCAGGCTGAAGTCCAGCTGTAGTGCTGAGTGCCTCTGTCAGACGCTGTGATTGTAGCTCTCACTCAAATACAGCTGTTAAACATCTTTAAAGCAAAACTTTCAGCTCCTTCAGCGGACTACACTGGACAGACACTCACATGAGACTGTCAGAGGAGACCCCTCAGGACCCTTTAGACCTAATTTTAGTTCATTTTTATTTAATAGAATCAAACCTGTATTTATACTCTGCACTGCAGTACTCCTGTTGTATTCTTAATAATTCTTAAATTATTCACGTTACGGCAAAAATACACTATATTTCCAAAAAACATTCACTCCCCCATCCAAATCATTGAATTCAGGTGTTCCAGTCACTTCCATGGCCACAGGTGTATAAAGCCGAGCCCCTCGGCCTGCAGACTGCTTCTACAGACATTAGTGAAAGAATGGGTCGCTCTCAGGAGCTCAGTGAATTCCAGCGTGGTGCCGTGATCGGACGCCACCTGTGCAGCAAGTCCAGTCGTGAAATTTCCTCACTACTAAATATTCCACAGTCCACTGTCAGTGGGATTATAACAAAGTGGAAGCGATTGGGAACGACAGCAGCTCAGCCACGAAGTGGTCGGCCACGTAAAATGACAGAGCGGTCAGCGGATGCTGAGGGGCATAGTGCGCAGAGGTCACCGACTTTCTGCAGAGTCAATCACTACAGACCTCCAAACTTCATGTGGCCTGAACAGCGTAGAGAGCTTCATGGAATGCTTGAGTCTGGGTTTGGTGGTTGCCAGCAGACGGTACTTGTCTTGTTTAAAGTTTTGGTGGAGGGGGGATCATGGGGTGGGGGTGTTTTTCAGGAGTTGGGCTCGGCCCCTTAGTTCCAGTGAAAGGAGCTCTTAAAGCTTCAGCACCAAGAGATTTTGGACAATTTGGACTGGCCTGCACAGAGTCCTGACCTCAAACCCATAGAACACTTTTGGGATGAATTAGAGCGGAGACTGTGAGCCAGACCTTCTCGTCCAACATCAGTGTCTGACCTCACAAATGTGCTTCTGGAAGAATGGTCAAACATTCCCATAATGCGTGTGAAGCCAGACGACCAAATACTTTTTGAAATATATTGCATCATATCACAACATGCAACGCAATATTTATTAAGTTGGAGCAGTGTAAAATTGAAGCTATATAAAAACACCACAATAATAATGATAATAGTAGCATTAATAATAAAAAACTACATCTCTAATGTTTTTATTGAGTGTTTCACAAACTGCGCTGCACTAAGTCCAGAGAAGCCGGACTAATTATGCTCACTTTGTAATGAACCAGTCAGTCAGCGCTCTTTAAATACTGACCATATCCACAACATGCTCAGCCAATCTCTGCGTCAGCCCTCGTTTTCCTGCTCCAGGTCTGGGTCTCCTCCCTGTTCCTGCCTTCTTGTTATCTGTCTCACCTGTCTGTTGTCCACAGCCCCACCCTCTCATTAGTCCCAGGTGTTTCTGGTCTGTTCCATGTGTATTTAAACCCCTGCTATGTGTCTTTGTTGTCTCTGGTCCTGTGTTGGTTTTCTAGTTTTTCTGGTTCAGTATTTTGTTCAGTACTGTTCATCTCTCCCATCGTTACAGATTAATCACAGTTAATTATTGTGATCATTTGGCAACTCTAAAGAAAGCTCAGTAAAACACAGTAAAGCTCAGTAAAACACAGTAAAGCTCAGTAAAACACAGTAAAACACAGTCAAACCTTCTCCAGTAGGTAGTCGATGATGCAGCCCCCCTGGATGTTTCCGCTCTGGGCGAAGTGCAGCTGGATGAACTTGCCGAAGCGGCTGGAGTTGTTGTTGTAAACAGTTTTTGCGTTTCCAAACGCCTCCATTATCGGGCTGAGATACATACAAGCACAAACACAGAAATAATGAACTAGACTGAGTCTAAATACCTCAGTGTGTTTCTTTACTTTATTATCATAAAATTTGAGTTTGTATCACTTTTAACTGTTAAATGAGCAATAAAATATGGCACAAGAAAATCTCAATGGCTGCCAATGTGTCATGGTAATAAGTTAAACTTAAAGTATTGTCAGTATCTCCAAAAACCTCCAGAATATCACCAAAAAAACCTCCAGAATATCTCCAAAAAACCTCCAGAATATCTCCAAAAACCTCCAGAATATCTCCAAAAAAAACTCCAGAATATCTCCAAAAACCTCCAGAATATCTCCAAAAACCTCCAGAATATCTCCAAAAAAAACTCCAGAATATCTCCAAAAACCTCCAGAATATCTCCAAAAACCTCCAGAATATCTCCAAAAAAACCTCCAGAATATCTCCAAAAAACCTCCAGAATATCTCCAAAAACCTCCAGAATATCTCCAAAAACCTCCAGAATATCTCCAAAAAAACCTCCAGAATATCTCCAAAAACCTTATATCTCCAGATTTCAGGAAGAAAAAAATATTCCTAACTAAAACAATCATTTGGCTTCATGTTAACTCTTCCAGGTGGGCTGCAGTGTTGGTCCTGCTGGTGAGAGTAACTCAGGGGTGTTACAGGTGTAAATGTAGCAGTGTGTGTATGCGAGTGTGTGTTGTTGTCACCTGCTCTGGACGATGGCCTGCTCCACTCTGGTGGTCCTCTCTGAGAGCGCGGCGCCAGTAGAACTTTGACTCATTGCAGACAGAAACTTCAGCAGGAGCTTCGTACTTTCTGTCTTCCCCGCACCACTCTCCCCACTGCACACACACACACACACACACACACACACACACACACACACACACACACACAACATATTGCAAAAACTGTTACGTGCATAATTCATAACTTTATGTGCAGCAGTTTTTTCGTCTGTGTTAAGATGAATTTACTGTGCCTAACAACACTTCTTAACCGTGGTACGTACAGTGGATTATGGCTGCATTAGGGGTTAATTTACCTGATGAGAATGCACTGGCTGTCCTGTCTCTTCCACAGGCAGCGGTAGCACTCATTGGCCAGAGCGAAGATGTGGGGGGGCAGCTCTCCCAGCTGGTGTTTACTGTAGAGCTCCACGGAGGCCGAGTCATACAGACCACAGATCTGCTTATAGGGGTTCACTGCAGCCAGGATGGAGCCGATGTTCGTCTGGAAGGAGATCACAGGCCCTGTTTACACTTAGTATTAACATCGGTCTGCTGTGATCTGGTCAGGAGTGGACAGAGGGACGTGTAGACGTTCACACCAGGCATCTCTCTGTGTCTCATAAAACAGTAACACAGGTACTTCCCTGATATGAGGAACAGAAGCAGCTTCCAGCACAGGCCAAACTCGAGCCCGACCAGTTGAGTAGTATTTCAGGAGCAGCTCCTGCTTTAATCAACAGGCACCTGCTTCAGACTGCGGCCTGTTTTCTATATTATATACATCCCTGAAAGACAGCGCTGCACTCTGTGGACTCTTTCTCTTTCTAGATTTATAACAGTGCTAGATATTTAACCCTTCGCTCTGACCGTCTGCCTAGATTCCTCTTTCAGTTCAAAGATGAACTCATTGTATTATTTTAGGCTCTGGGCAAAAGACAGGAATGGAGTCCCTGAATGCACATATCAAAATTATCTGCACTGCCAAAAACAATCGCTTGTCAAGTAACATCGTCTTAAATCTAGCTAGTCTATCAGTGCGAATCGGTTAAACCTAAAGAATCACACTTCAGACAGCCAACGCGTCTCAGCTGACCGACTACATTTGCCGCTATAGAGCGCCGGTCCCGTTTGGTGCTGATATCAGAGCTGTGTATTGACCTGCGGTCAGTTCATCTGGCCTTCGGCGTCTGATATGTTTACGTTCTGGTTTTATTTTGGACGTAAATCAATATTCCCCATGTAATCAGGTTAGCTGGACGTATCCTGCGGCTCTGGCAGCGCCGATACATTCTAATCTCATTTAGGAAGACGGTAAAAAGCACACGGACACGAGATTAGACCAAATTCCAACATGAAGCTTCAGGGGGTCTCATCACTGTAGACATTAATGTAGTTTAAATTTGAAATTTAACCCTTAAATGTGACCTGAGGTCACTAAAGACACGTGTCTCACTTCTACTCTGACTGCACTGCAGAAGGTCAGATCCAGGGAAGTGAGAAGATCTTAAATCTAGTGGCTATGTGGCTAATCTCTCTCATAGTGAGGTTACTGTAAACTTATTTTAAGGTCATCTTATTTCTAGATGTTGTTACTTGTTTTAAGTGATTTTAATAAATGAAATAATCACTATATTATAATAATATAGATATTAGCAGATCATTTTGCTTCTGTCATTTAAAGTTGCTTAATATTGCTTAATGAAAATCACTTCAAACAAGATAAAACATCTTCCAACAATTTCAAAATGGGAAATGTTATGTCTTTCTTAGATCTAAGGTCATTTCACTTGACCTCATTTTGCGATTTAAATATTTTAACATGCCTTAAAAACCTGAAAAGCAAATTTTGGCTGAAATGCCTTATTTGGACAATGAGAAGCAGAAAATGATCAACCAGCTCCTGAGACTGAGCTTTGGAGGCGTGTCTGCAGGTTAAGGAGCTGGAAGTGAGTCTCCTGAAAAGAACAGAAGCTGGAATGAAGGTGAAGAGGGACTCACTGGCACCTGGAGTTAGTTCTGGGTAATTTTCTGTTAAATATGTTTTTTCTTGAAGCTAAAAAAAGTAATAATTTGTACTTAAAGTCTGTTTAGAATGAAATAAATGAAACTGGTCTGTGATTTTACACTGGAGTGTTTGTAAAGTGTCTGTGGACTGTAGGGAGTCCTGGACTCTGAGGGGCTGTGAGTGTGAGGTGATCTTACGTAGATGAGGTTGGCGCAGTATCGCGTGTAGAGGTTGTGCAGGATGGACTCCTCATGCAGTTCAGACAGAGTGGACATGTCCTCCACCCCGTTAACACTGGACGCGTCCATCAGCATTACATTCATCCTGTTTATATCAGCACCGTCCAGACTGATGACCTGCAGAGACAGAGTTCATAACCCTTCATAATCATTCATTAGATATATATACTCATTTACATTCATCCTGTTTATATCCACACGTCCAGATTCATACAACTACATACTCTCTGTATGCTGCTCTTCAGGGGTTCTTTAGTAAGGAAAACGGTTCTATTATAGAACTACGAACATTTCCAAACCACTTGCATGGTGAAATGGTTCTCTGCATGGTGAAATGGTTCTCTGCATGGTGAAATGGTTCTCTGCATGGTGAAATGGTTCTTCAGATTGATGGAGATACTGTATATATGGTCATTTTATATTTGGTTCTATGTAGCACCAAAGAAGGTTCTCCTGTTGTTGCAATGTCAAACTTATAACATCAGCAGAATGCTTGTTGGCGCTCTCTCTCTGTATGTGCGACTGAGCTCCTCTAGAGGGCACCAGAGCTGCAGTGTGTTCATGATGAGTGTCAACTACTCCTATAAACAAAGATGCTCAAAAGAGTTCTCTGTAGTGATACCATAGAAGAACCACATTTAACAGTTCTTTAAAAACTGGGCTTGTAGAAGAGCAGTAGGAGTGAAGAGCCTTTTAACAGTTTAAAGAACTCCCAGCCAATATAAAGGTTCTCAAAATAAATGGTTCTTGATTTAGGCATGAGATTGTAATAAAGGCCCTTACTTTGCATAGATCATTTACACCATGGAGAGGTTCTCAACACTTCAGAAAGGTTCCTGTTTATAAAAATGGTGGGCGTGAAAGGTTCCTTAGTGAACCAAAAGAGGTTCATGTATGGCATCACAAGCCACTTAGGAACCTTTGTTTTGTTGTTATATGTGCTGTGATTGTGTCTGTGTGAATTTAATTGTTAGAACCGTGTATGTTCTGTCTAGACGTTCTGTCTGTGACTCAGCAGGAAACAGAACACTTAAGGTCAAAGGAAACACCTAGTGATGAAAACAAGCATCCAGCCATATCACTGGTTCCACATAGAGGTCAGGAGGTTTCAGCAGTAAGACGTTCTGCTGCTGAATTCTCTAAATTCCTCTGATAAAGACAAACAGAGAACACGGCAGAACACTGAGCAACATACTACACTCACTACTGCCGCTCTCCTGTACCGCACTGCTGAACTGAAATTATATGGGCCAAAAAATGAGTTAATTTAAATCAATTAATCGTGAAGAATTATATTGCCTTGCGTAGAACCTTTACTAAAAGCTCTCCTGAACATCTTCCATTAAAAAAGAAGATTATAGTTCACTCATGTTCTCTTCAGATCGTATAAATCTTTCGCCTTTTACTAAAGATTTCCGTGGGGAGGAACATCATGAGTTTTACCTCATTTTTTGTTGCCCTGCCTGACGGTGGGGCTCGAAAAAAAAGAAAAGAAAAAAAAGAAGATTATGCAGAAATTACAGGTTCAATCAAAAATGAAACCTCTGATTGGCTACACTCAGTGAGATACCACTCAACCAACCAGACGCCACTCAACCAACCAGACGCCACTCAACCAACCAGATACCACTCAACCAATCAGAGACCACTCAACCAGGCACCACTCAACCAACCAGACACCACTCAACCAATCAGATACCACTCAACCAGGCACCACTAAACCAATCAGATACCACTGAAAACAACCAGACGCCACTTAACCAACCAAATACCACTCAACCAACCAGACACCACTCAATCAATGAGACACCACTCAACCAACCAGACCCACTCAACCAATCAGATACCACTCAACCAGTCACCACTCAACCAACCAGACACCACTCAACCAATCAGATACCACTCAACCAGGCACCACTCAACCAACCAGACACCACTCAACCAATCAGATATCACTCAACCAGGCACCACTCAACCAACCAGACACCACTCAACCAATCAGATACCACTCAACCAGGCACCACTCAACCAACCAGACACCACTCAACCAATCAGATACCACTCAACCAGGCACCACTCAACCAACCAGACACATACTCAACCAATCAGATACCACTCAACCAGGCACCACTCAACCAACCAGACACCACTCAACCAATCAGATACCACTCAACCAGGCAACACTCAACCAACCAGACACCACTCAACCAATCAGATACCACTCAACCAGGCACCACTCAACCAACCAGGCACCACTAAACCAATCAGATACCACTGAAAACAACCAGACGCCACTTAACCAACCAGATACCACTCAACCAACCAGACACCACTCAACCAACCAGACACCACTCAACCAATCAGATACCACTCAACCAGGCACCACTAAACCAATCAGATACCACTGAAAACAACCAGACGTCACTCAACCAACCAGACACCACTCAATCAATCAGACACCACTCAACCATCCAGACACCACTCAACCAACCAGACACCACTCAATCAATCAGACACCACTCAACTAACCAGACACCACTCAACCAACCAGACACCACTCAACCAACCAGACGCCACTCAACCAATCAGATACCACTTTTCTATAGAAAACAAAATTCTCAAAAATCTTATAATATTAAATAATAAGTTTCATTTTTTCTTATTTGCTTTATACACACTGAGATAGTTTACATTTAAAGACCTCCGTTGAAAAATGCTCAGTTTAAAAAAAAACAAAGAAACTGTTGAAAACCAGCGTTCAAGGAAAAAGCCAGCATAACAATTTAAATTTCATAATAACGTTTTCCTTCAATTCATATTTAATTGGTTGATAAATCAGGATGTTCTGGGCCAGTTTATCATACTGTGAAAACTTTAAAACATAACACCCTGAGTGCGTTATTATTACACTGGTGTGTGTGTGTGTGTGTGTGTGTGTGTGTGTTTGTGCACTGGTGTTCATTTCTGACTAAACTCTTTGTTCAAAAGGAGCTTTGTGCTGAGCTGAATTCCTCACAGCTGAGTGTGTTTGTGTATGACTCAGGCGGATCAGAGACCCGTGTGTCCACAAGGGAGGTTTACCACACACTCTGTGTGTCAGACTCCCCACGGCAAGAAACTTCAAACAGTAGCAGGAGGTTCAAGCGCTAACTGAGCCACTGGAGGCCTGTCAACACTTTCAACTGTGTTCAGATAAATGTTCCTGTTTCCTTATCCAAATGATCCTGCATCCTGTTTCTACAACCCTAATCCAACCACTTAAACATTCAACCAAGCACGTATCACTCAACCAATCAGACACCACTTAACCAACCAGATACAATCAACCACATACCACTTAACCAACCAGATACAATCAACCAGACACCACTCAACCAATCAGACACCACTTAACCAATCAGATACAATCAACCACATACCACTCAACCAATCAGACACCACTCAACCAATCAGATACAATCAACCACATACCACTCAACCAATCAGAGACCACTCAACGAACCAGATACAATCAACCAGATACCACTCAACCAATCAGATACAATCAACCAGATACCACTCAACCAATCAGATACAATCAACCACATACCACTCAACCAATCAGACACCACTCAACCAATCAGATACAATCAACCACATACCACTCAACCAATCAGACACCACTCAACCAATCAGATACAATCAACCAGATACCACTCAATCAACCAGATACAATCAACCACATACCACTCAACCAATCAGACACCACTCAACCAACCAGATACAATCAACCAGATATCACTCAACCAATCAGATACAATCAACCATTCACTCTACACTCAACCAATCAGACACCAGTCAACCAACCAGACACCACTCAACCAACCAGACACCACTCAACCATCCAGACACCACTCAACCAGGCACCACTCAACCAACCAGGCACCACTCAACCAACCAGACACCACTCAACCAACCAGACACCACGTCCACCTCCACATTACAAAGTATTGTTTTTAACTGGAAGTTCCTGTAGAGCGTACATGACTAACAGCGGGAGAAATTAAATAAAGATGTAAATATTGGTGGCAGGCTGTTGTGTGTCTGGCTCATTAATGTCCATCAGACAGGAGGTTTTCTGGCAGTGAGCCAAGGAGCAGCCCGTACCCCCCCACCACCCCACACACACAAAGAAAAACTGTGGTATGGTCCTGAACCCTCAGTGTGTGGGGGGTCACAGCAGCTGATCAGCGCTAGTATAAACGCCAAACAACCCTGTGGTGACAGAACATCCAGAGTTAGAACATCCTGTAGACCTCTACTGATGGTGTTCTTTTGGAGAACATTCATGACCAATGACTTATTAAGTTATTCAAGAAATTTCGTTTACATTTGACATCCACTCTGCACCTCTGAATTTTCATTAGCACAGTATTAGTTTCAGAGCCTCCTCCTCACAGCCAGTCCAATGTTCTAGTTCAGAGGACTGTTTTTACTGGCAACTACTCTACAATCAGAGAATCTGCTGACCACAGTGACCAGCTCAGACTCCAGCAGCCCAGCATTTACAGCTACACCTGAACCTACTGATCATCTATAATCATTGGGGTGAAAACCTTGTACCTCCAACCAGCAACTTCACAGGAAAAGGAAAGAACCTTCAGTACCAGAACCAGACTTTACTGGAGCATTTCTATTGGTCCATTCATCACAGGCAAACTCTAACATGGCCTTTCTTCTAATAAAGGACTAATAAAATTAACAAGTCTAATAATTATTATAAGTTCTAATAAAATTAACATCTAGAATGAAGTTTTAATAAAAGTAATATGTTCAGCTTCACGTGTGTCCAGATTTCTAGTCTGTTATTTTAATGGAAAAAATATATTTTTTAAAGCCACGCAAATAAATATATATATAAATATATAAATATAAATATACATCTCTCTCAGTCACAGATACACTGCAGCAGGTTCTCATCCAGCCCCCTCTCTGCACTTCAATATTCAGAGAGTCCAGGCCACACCCACAGTGTCTCTGTGGGGTTCTAGAATGTAAATTTATTTCAATATTTTGAATATGCAATATGAGTGTTAAGCCACGCCCACATTCCATTTGAGATGTAAAGAAAGGTCTGGAGAACCGAGCTGTGTTCAGGTGTGGAGGTCACCAGTGTGTCAGTGTTGGTACTGATACTGAAAGTTTAGCGAACAGTAGCGGGAGACGCCCAGCTGAGGGTCATTATCTGTCCACTGAAGAGCCCCTCACCTCTCCATAGTCCGAGGTGAAGACGACAGAACCGTCATCATAGCAACAGCTGACCGTGCAGGGATGGAGCTGACCCCTCTCGCTCACCCACACCCGATCGCCCTGCAACACAAACACATACGGCGTTAGATACCAAGTAACAGAACCCGCAGAACAGAAGAGTACAGAACCCAGCGCCCCCTAGTGGCTGTTCTGCTATTGGAATTGAAACTGACTCACTGGATTTTTCAATAAATATAATCAAATATTTTAAATCACAACAAAATTAAAGTTGAATTGAAATGTTTTTAAAAAGAACAACTAAAGGCTGAACCTTTAAAAACAGACTGAGGCCATTTCACGGCTCCTGTGAAAAAGGGCCTGCGTGTTATTTGTGGTGTACAGTACTGGGTGGTGTAGCATTACATCCTTCATCCTCATCCTCATTAGCCACCAGCGCTGTGCATGCCATGTCCTGTTTTTGGGTCATTTAAAAAAACAAAAGCCCAGAGTGGGGGGTCTGAGGGGAGCTGTGTCTATTTCTGACCAAACCACATTCTCATACCAGTCTCCGTTTTTCTACGGAACGCTTGGAATGCACAAATGGACACAAGAAAACACAGGAACACAGGAACTCGGCCTGATTACTGAGACGCACGGTCACTTCCTGCCTGCTGTTCGTGCGAGTGGAGGGTGAGGGCCAAAGAGCATTCATCTTCACAGCAGCAGCGTTCAGCAGGCCAATGGAGTGTTGAGAGAGCAGTTTGTCGGACAGGTCGTCAGAGTAGGGAGATCAATAAGAGCAGGTTCCACCAGGAAACCCAATCCAAGGTCACAGCTCACGGATATCAGCTCTCATCAACTATTAATGACCAGCTGACATGCGCACAGGCCCAGGTCACATCCACAGCCGGAGGAGCACAAAGACACAGCAGCCAAACCCTAAAACAGACCCGGGGACTAAACCCAAAACCCATCCACCAAACCCTAAAATATACCTAATGATTAAACCCAAAACCCATCCACCAAACCCTAAAACAGACCCAGTGACTAAACCCAAAACCCATCCACCAAAACCTAAAATATACCTACTGATTAAACCCAAAACCCATCCACCAAACCCTAAAACAGACCCGGGGACTAAACCTAAAACCCATCCACCACACCCTAAAACAGACCTGGGGACTAAACCCAAAACCCATCCACCACACCCTAAAACAGACCCGGGGACTAAACCCAAAACCCATCCACCAAACCCTAAAATATACCTAATGATTAAATCCAAAACCCATCAACCAAACCCTAAAACAGACCCGGGGACTAAGCCCAAAATCCATCCACCAAACCCTAAAATATACCTAATGATTAAATCCAAAACCCATCAACCAAACCCTAAAACAGACCCGGGGACTAAACCCAAAACCCATCCACCAAACCCTAAAATATACCTAATGATTAAACCCAAAACCCATCAACAAAACCCTAAAACAGACCTGGGGACTAAACCCAAAACCCATCCACCAAACCCTAAAATATACCTAATGATTAAACCCAAAACCCATCAACAAAACCCTAAAATATACCTAATGATTAAACCAAAAACCCATCCACCACACCCTAAAACAGACCCGGGGACTAAACCCAAAACCCATCCACCAAACCCTAAAATATTCCTAATGATTAAATCCAAAACCTATCAACCAAACCCTAAAACAGACCTGGGGACTAAATCCAAAACCCATCCACCAAACCCTAAAATATACCTAATGATTAAATCCAAAACCTATCAACCAAACCCTAAAACAGACCTGGGGACTAAACCCAAAACCCATCCACCAAACCCTAAAACAGACCCAGCGACTAAACCCAAAACCCATCAACCAAACCCTAAAACAGACCCAGCGACTAAACCCAAAACCCATCAACCAAACCCTAAAACAGACCTGGGGACTAAACCCAAAACCCATCCACCAAACCCTAAAATATACCTAATGATTAAATCCAAAACCTATCAACCAAACCCTAAAACAGACCCGGGGACTAAACCCAAAACCCATCCACCAAACCCTAAAATATACCTAATGATTAAATCCAAAACCTATCAACCAAACCCTAAAACAGACCCAGCGACTAAACCCAAAACCCATCAACCAAACCCTAAAACAGACCCAGCGACTAAACCCAAAACCCATCAACCAAACCCTAAAACAGACCTGGGGACTAAACCCAAAACCCATCAACCAAACCCTAAAACAGACATTAAGACCAGCCACAACATCCCAAAAGTAGCAATAAAGTAGTAATTAATCAGCAACCAAAGCATAACAGCCACACAAATGGTCTGTGTTCAGCCCAACACACTCCTGTCTAAACACTAACGTGGAACACGTCTAATAGTCCTTAGTCCGCACCTGCTGCCAGTCTTCACAGCTACGCTAACATGCTGTACATCTGTCCTCTAGTTTAGTTTTTAGACTGTTACTTTAGTAAAACACACCAGTGTGTTTGAATGTGGGAGTGTGTGAGTATGCGAGTGTGTGTGTGTGGGAGTGTGCGAGTGTGAGTGAGTGAGTGCGAGTGTGTGAGTGTTTGAGTGTGTGTGTGTATGTGTGTGTGTGTGTGTGTGTGTGTGTGTGTGTGTGTGAGTGTGTGAGTGAGCGAGTGCGAGTGTACGAGTGTGTGAGTGTTTGAGTATGTAAGTGTGCGAGTGTGCGAGTGTGTGTGTGTGTGTGTGTGTGTGTGTTTGAGTGAGCGAGTGCGAGTGTGTGAGTGTGGGAGTGTGGGAGTGTTTGAGTATGTAAGTGTGCGAGTGTGTGAGTGAGCGGCCGGTACAGGGAGGTCTTAGCTGGTCTTAGTGGAACTGCTAGCCACGCGGCGAGACTACAGAGGCCATAGAGTTAAGCAGATCAGCAGCTGCTGTTACGCAAGCCGAAATCACTGAATTTATTTGGGCTTTGGAGCACATGGCTCTGCGCTGGTGGGCTTAAAGGACTCGTCTTATGAGTGGATTTCAATCCGAGATGATGTTCCTCCTTCACAGACACAAAGAGAACATGAGGACAAGACAGACAGCCAGAGACGGTCCACAAAAACACTCAAAACTCAGACAGTGAGTAACATCAGCACCCAGAAATGTGAAGATTTTGAACAGCCTGACTAAATGAGTGGAGGAAATGATGAGCGCAAGCACTCCCAGACAAGCGTACTGCATGATACAGTTAACCAATTAAGCAATTACCAGGACCCGCAGGTATGAAAACACTGAGCAGTCCAGCTGAACTTCAAATAGGGTCAAGATAATCTAAAGGAAAAGGTCTAAGAGACTTCGAAAGAAGACTCCTTTTTAGAGCATGGATGGTGCTTTAGTCAAAAAGAATGCTCAACTGTTTGTCTATGTCTATGACCTTTGATCCCCCTGAGAGCATTGAGGTAATAACTGGCACATTTTTTTGATGGAGATACCCACATGGGCTCTGTCATCAATAAACACTGTCCATCACTGCTTCCACAAATGCAGGTTAACACTGTACTGTGCACAGCGGAAGTCACATATGTATCAACAACATCCAGAAACACCGCCAACTTCTCTGGGCTCAAGCTCATCTGAAATGGATTGATGCTCAGTGGAAACATACTGTGGTCAAATAAGTGAACCTTTTAGATTATTTATGGAAATAATGGACGTTGTGTTCTGCAGGCCAAAGACAAAAGCACCATCCAGATTGTTACCAGTGTAAAGTTCTAAATCCAGCACCTGCCATGGTGTATGTGTGTGTGTGTGTGTGTGTGTGTCGGGGGGGGTATTAGTGGGTAACCTGTACATCTGTGAAAGCACCATTAACACTGAACACATTCAGTGTTCAACATGTGGAGCTACATGTGCTGCCTTTTAGACTCCGTCTTTTTCAGGGACGCCCATATTTATTTCAACACGATACTAAGAAACATTCTGCTTGGGCTACAAACTGTAACATACTGTAAGTAAACACTTTTGTCAAACTCTTCTACATCAATCTACAGCACTTATGACAAAGTTTGATCTGGTGAGTCCAGAGTCCAGTGCCTTCTCAGTTTTACTGACCGTATCATATTCAGACTGTATCTGTGAAATTTCTGATGAACTGATGTCCAGTTCTGAGGTCCTGTTATTGAAGGCCGAAGGAATGTCTAAAGTTTGGAGATGTTAGAGGTGCTCTGTGCTGGACTTTGGATGGTAAGGATAAGCTTTCCTGGAATATTCCAGATAATCTGGGTATTTCCCTGAGGAGGCCTGGAAGTGGAGCAGCATAAGACTCCAAAAAGAGGTCAATCACACTGAGATAAATGGAAATTCACATTCTCATCACATCGAAAGTACGATTATATTAGCTAAAATACTTTAAATTATTTGTGCATTCATTTCTAAACCAGCCATTAGGGGTGTACTTTGTGTACTTCTGGTGCCGGTCCCAAGCCCGGATAAATGGCAACAGGCCCTTGGGGGCAGTGAGGAGCTACCTGAGGACTGGGAAACTACAGCTAAGGTGGTGAGAGAAACTGGCAAGAATGTGTTGGGAGTTTCGTCTGGTCAAAGGAAAGAAGACAAGGAAAGTGGGTGGTGGAATGAGGAGGTCCAGGAGAGCATTCAGAAGAAGAAGCCAGCTAAGAAAAAGTGTGATAACCAGAGAGATGAAGGAAGTAGGCAGGAGTGCTGTGAGGCTGGTCGCATAGCGAAAAGAATGGTGGCAAAGGCAAAGGCTCAGGCCTATGATGAGCTGTATGAGAGGCTGGACAGTAAAGAAGGAGTAAAGGACTTGTATCACTTGGCTAAACAGAGAGATAGAGCTGGAAAGGATGTACAGCAGGTTAGGCTGATAAAGGATAGAGAGGGAAATGTACTAGTGAGTGAACAGAGAGTGTTGAGTAGATGGAAGGAGGACTTTGAAGAACTAATGAATGAGGAAAACGAGAGAGAGAGGAGGACAACGGGGGGAGAGATAGTGGATCAGGAAGTGCAGAGAATTAGTAAGGTGGAAGTGAGGTCAGCTTTAAAAAGGATGAAGAATGGAAAGGCAGTTGGTCCAGATGACAGACCTGTGGAGGTATGGAGATGTTTAGGAGAGAAGGCAGTGGACTTTTTAACCAGGTTGTTTAACAAACTCCTGGAGAGTGAGAGGATGCCAGATGAGTGGAGAAGCAGTGTACTGGTCCCCATTTTTAAGAACAAGGGTGATGTGCAGAGCTGCAGTAACTACAGAGGTATAAAGTTGATGAGCCACACCATGAAGGTATGGGAAAGAGTTGTTGAAGCAAGGCTGAGGCGAGAGGTTCAGATCAGTGAGCAGCAGTTTGGTTTCATGCCCAGAAAGAGCACCACAGATGCAATTTTTGCATTGGGAGTGTTGGTAGAGAAGTACAGAGAAGGTCAGAAGGAGCTGCATTGTGTCTTTGTGGATCTAGAGAAGGTGTAGCTGAAAAGTATGTTAGGGTGGTGCAGGACATGTATGAGGATAGTGAGACAGTGGTGAGGTGTGCAGTTGGAGTGACAAATGGTTTCAAGGTGAAGGTGGGGTTACATCAGGGATCAGCTTTGAGCCCCTTCTTGTTTGCAATGGTGATGGAAAGGTTGACAGATGAGGTCTGGCAGGAGGCTCCATGGACCATGATGTTTGCAGATGACATTGTAATCTGTGGTGAGAGTAGAGAGCAGGTGGAAGAGAATCTGGAGAGGTGGAGGTTTGCACTGGAGAGGAGAGGAACGAAGGTCAGTAGAGACAAGACGGTATACATGTGTGTGAATGAGAGGGAGGCAGGTGAAAAGGTGAAGATGCAAGGAGTAGAGGTCGTAAAGGTGCATGACTTCAAATATCTTGGGTCAACCATCCAGAGCAATGGACAGTGTAGAAAAGAGGTGAAGAAGAGGGTGCAGGCAGGATGGAGTGGGTGGAGACGGGTGTCAGGGCTGATGTGTGACAGAAGGACAGCAGCAAGAGTGAAAGGGAAGGTTTACAAGACAGCAGTGCGTCCTGCTATGATGGATGGTTTGGAGACTGTGGCTCTGTCTAAAAGACAGGAGGCTGAGCTGGAGGTGGCGGAGATGAAGATGCTGTGATTTTCGTTGGGAGTGACCAGGATGGACAAGATTAGAAATGAGCAGATCAGAGGGACGGTGAAGGTGGAGCAGTTTGGAGATAAAGCCAGAGAGGCCAGGTTGAGATGGTTTGGACATGTGTTGAGGAGGAATAGTGGATATATTGGGCAAAGAATGTTGGAGATGGAGCTGCCGGGTAGAAGGAGAAGAGGTAGAGCTCAGAGAAGGTTTATGGATGTAGTGAAGGTGGACATGGAGATGGTTGGTGTGAAAGTAGAGGAGGCAACGGATAGGGCAAGATGGAGGCAGATGATCCACTGTGGCGACCGCTAAAGGGAGCAGCCGAAAGAAGAAGAAGAAGATTTGTGCATTCATTTCTACTGTGGAGAGTTGAGTTTCTCACCAAATGTCAAACAGCACAATATTTTCAGAAGCACAATGTGCTTAAGGGCATGAAGGGTCACTACATTGTGCACTGGGTCATGTGACCGGCTCCCTAAAAGGCCACAGCAGTCAGTGATGCAGTGAATCTATCAGTGAATATTCTTTATGCTGTAGTATTAGTGACTGAGCCCAGTGAGCCCCTGTTTCTACTTCATCACTGCCAGAGCAAAACCTCATATCTCCACTTTTAGGCCTGATATGAAAAGTTCCAGCTGTTATTCACACTCTGGGAAGGTTTCATGACGAAAGGATCAACAGAAATCAAGCATTTTTAGGTCAACTTCCATTATAAGTTCAGAATGTTTGTTCCTTCTAATGAACAGCTGCTACGGTGGAGATGCGAGGCTTTTGGCCCACAGTGTCGATACGTGTTATTAGTGCAGTATTAATATTGATCCTCAGCTGTACTGACACTGCTCTACTCATCGCTGTGGAGCACAGCAGGCTTTTCAGTGCTGCTATAGAGTAAACAATTCAATGAGTTAACTTTCAGCTCTTTAACACGATGTTGATGTTGAATTTACCCCTGGATTAATCAAGTTGACCATGCTAACCTGATGTGAATAGGAATTAGCATTAGCATATGTGAAACGTGCAGGTTTAAGTATGTAAACATGGGCTGCAGCCGGTCTGTATTTGTTTTGAATGCACTGTGATTTCACTAGGATTAGTGAAAGCATTAGTGAATGATGAATGTCAGCTGTTTGAATTAGCATGTCGAAAGCACAGAGGAACAGAGTATTTTACAGTAGCATACGTGATGTCATATATCACTATATATATAGTATCTCGTATCTCCATTTTTGTCATTTTTCAGTTTTTAATCATAATTTTAAAAAGGCCTGTTGTTCTTCCCGTTGTGTATAAACGTCATGACTAATTGACCAAAGGAAACGGCCCCGAATGACTTGGAAAAAAAATCTGGTTCCATTGACTTCCATTAAAAGTAAAGTATATTTTTCCTCCTCCTGTAAAGTTACTATTTTGGAGATACGAGGTTTTGTCGGGACAGCAGATTGTATACATAAGTCAATGGAACGTTTTTCCAGGTCATTTTGGGCCGTTTCTTTTGGTTTGTTCATCATGAAAGTCACACAGAACGTAAGAGGAACAGATACTTTCACATTATGTGAAAAACTGAAAGATGGAGATACGAGGTTTTGTTCCCGACAACAGTGAGATCTGTGGGCCTCAGTAAGTCAGAACTGTGGTATTAACGTGCTAATTCTGGTTTGAAGCCGAACGTGTTGGTTCAGTAATGATGCTGTAATCATTTCAGCCCATTCACTGTTTAAATGCCATGGTGGGCCGTGGTGTGTGTGGTGGGGGGGTTCCGAATGGAAGAAGCCAGATGTGTTCCTTTAGACTGAAACAGCCTCATGCCCCCTCAGCATTGTTTCTCCAACAGATGGTCCAACCCCCCCCACCAACCTCCCCACCACAGCACTCACAATGGAGCTGGGCCGTGGTTGGGTCCCGGAGGCAGTGAGGCGGAAACCCCCCCACCCACCACCACACACAAAGACCAGCTGGGACCCTCTGAGTGTGTCTGAACGAAACTCCATCTGCAGTCAAACCTGAGGAACCTCAGTATCACTGTATTCAGCCTTATCAATAAGTCTTCATTAATACAGTTAATAAGTCTTCATTAAGAGTTAATAAGTCTTCATTAATACAGTTAATAAGTCTTCATTAAGAGTTAATAAGTTCATTAATACAGTTAATAAGTTCACTAATACAGTTAATAAGTCATCGTTAATACAGTTAATAAGTCATCATTAATACAGTTAATAAGTCATCATTAATACAGTTAATAAGTCTTCATTAAATGCAGCCAGTTAGTAAGCGTTAATTCGTTTACTGAACTCAAGCTTTCTTACGTTATAGATAATTTATTACATAATAACACGGCTCCTGCTCTTCAGCGCTGCTGAGCTAAAGGCCAACGCTCTGTTTCTCCACCACTAACACTCTGTGTGACCTGCTGGTCCTCAGCTGACCCTCCCTCGGGATCTGATCATCCTCTACAGCTTTATTTCAGAGTTACGTTTAGGATGAAGTTCCAGACGTTCTGTCTTCTGCGTCCAGTGTAGAGGATGTGGAGCTGACGCTTCGCTGCTGTGGGAGTTATTTTATTAGGCTGATTTACACCGTGAGCCTCTGTGTTACTGTTCAGAGAGAAACACTGGATGTTTTCCACAATAAAAGTCCGTTCTCTGAGTTCTGAGTTCTCTCTAAGTTCATTCTCTGTTGACCAGCTCAGCCGTATCCAGAGGAAATTTGCTAATTAATGAGCATGAAATATTCAGGCGACATGGGCCGAGGTGCTGCAGGCAGCAGGTAGCCTGAGCCGGAGTATCAGGTGATCAAATCAGCCGAACAAAGACGGCTAATCAACTCAGACCACCTTACACACAGCGCCAATTAGCACAAAGATCACTGTTCCTAACGCCACACCACCCGTTCAGACCACACTGACCAACCAGGCATCAAACACGGACAGATAAACCCTATAAACCCTCAGCGTCTAACCAAGGACTCCAGCGTCAAACTCCTTCAACCCCACATTAAAGGGCCTTTTTCTCCACTGAGCTCCGCTTGAGATATTAGTCCATAAACAACCTCAATAAACACTCCTATACACTAGAATAGGAGATATTAGTCCATAAACAACCTCAATAAACACTCCTATACACTAGAATAGGAGATATTAGTCCAGAAACTACCTCAATAAACACTCCTATACACTAGAATAGGAGATATTAGTCCAGAAACTACCTCAATAAACACTCCTATACACTAGAATAGGAGATATTAGTCCATAAACAACCTCAATAAACACTCCTATACACTAGAATAGGAGATATTAGTCCATAAACAACCTCAATAAACACTCCTATACACTAGAATAGGAGATATTAGTCCATAAACAACCTCAATAAACACTCCTATACACTAGAATAGGAGATATTAGTCCACAATAACCTCAATAAACACTCCTGTACACTAGAATAGGAGATATTAGTCCATAAACAACCTCAATAAACACTCCTATACACTAGAATAGGAGATATTAGTCCATAAACCACCTCAATAAACACTCCTATACACTAGAATAGGAGATATTAGTCCATAAACAACCTCAATAAACACTCCTATACACTAGAATAGGAGATATTAGTCCAGAAACTACCTCAATAAACACTCCTATACACTAGAATAGGAGATATTAGTCCATAAACAACCTCAATAAACACTCCTATACACTAGAATAGGAGATATTAGTCCATAAACAACCTCAATAAACACTCCTATACACTAGAATAGGAGATATTAGTCCAGAAACTACCCATTATTTGTTACCCTTCCAATGACACCTGACCCACCCCACTCCACACGCCGCCCGGCAGGAGCTCCGACACTCAGAGCTCCTCAAACTGTTTGAATCAGTTCACACTAACGTCCCGTATTAACTCTCTGAGGTTAATCCAGAAACTTCAGCTAGCTCTGCTGCCTGATCTGCTCGGCTTCTGCCTCCAGTGCAGGATTTACTGACTGGTCTGTAAAAGAACTCACACCCTTTCATCTCGGTCACTCGGTCCCGCTCAAGCACACAAACACAAATATACTCACTTATTACTATACAAGTTATGCTACTGCCTACTCTGATTAATAATAACAATACTAAGTGTTTCTATAGCGACGTGAACTCTGAAGACTACAGAGGCAGATAGAGATTCTTTTATATCGCAGAAAATAGGCACTGAGTCCTGGAACGATTAAAAATCAGTGTACAGTAGGGCTTAAAACTGCCCATCTGCTGGAACTGGACACCTGCCATCTTTTGTTTTGCTAGATCTTTGTTCAGGAGGAGGTGGGAGCACACATTAAGTTGCAGTGCATGCTGGGAACTGTAGTGCAGTGCATGGAGAAATGAGCCAATATTAATACAAAGTAGGATTCTGCCACAGGACTGACTTGACCCACGGGCCTGACTTGACCCACAGGCCTGACTTGACCCAAGGGCCTGACTTGACCCACGGGCCTGACTTGACCCACAGGCCTGACTTGACCCACGGGCCTGACTTGACCCACGGGCCTGACTTGACCCACAGGCCTGACTTGACCCACAGGCCTGACTTGACCCATGGGCCTGACCTGACCTACGGGCCTGACCTGACCCACAGGCCTGACCTGACCCACGGGCCTGACTTGACCCGCGGGCCTGACCTGACCCACAGCCTTGTGTTTGACACATGGGTTTTACACAGCGATAGGAAACACAGTAGCTCCAATTCCACACACTGATCCATTTACTGACCAGTGTGGACACCACCTAGTTTAGCCAGTTACAGGAGACAGAAATGAAGAACAGATCAGCGAGATGTTTGGAAAGAAAACGGTTAGATCCTGGAATTTTGTGTTTAAAGCACCTTTGGACCAAAAGAGCTTCAGTGTGAGCTTCTAACAAGTTTAGACACGAAACCTGTGATTATCACTCATATAAAACCTGCTTTTCATACCAGGAAGATACTTTATTAAAGATTAATGTACACAGAACAGCAGCGCGGAGCCGAGTGACGATGCACTGAACACCAAGCAGTGGCTTTCAGAGGAAGAGTAACAGGGTGACACAGCGAGACAGAGAGAGTGTAACGGAGTAGAGTTAACACTCTCACTGAGAGGACCTGAGTGAAACCCAGACCAGCTCAGCTCCGGATTCTGTATCACCGTGTCATCCTGAGAGCGCTGGGCCTCCGCGGGACACGGGGGGGAGCAGCTACAGTCACTCTCAGGTCCCGGAAGAGTGCTTATAGCTACGTGTTAGCATTTTAGCATAACACAGAGAGAACAGGGCCTGTTTATCAGAGGACGGTGGGTTTAGACCCCCAGTGTTGCCACAGCCGTCCAGGACCAGGAGAGATTATAAAGGTCCTCTCTCTCTCTGGGTGGTTAGGGTGGTCCTCCCTCTCCCCCAATCATTCTGCACAAGGCTGACTGTAATTTTAGTGCACATTTCTGTTTATTCATGGAGTTTAAACACAATAAACATAAAATATAAAATGTGCTGGATTATTTGGTTTGTGGAATATACTCGGCTGTCTGCCTTAGCCTCGTGGTGAGTGTCTGAATTAGCTTAATTCATGCCCGTATCTGAAGAATTCAGCTGGAGGAGAGTTTAACAGCCCAACCACATCTGACTAGCATTACACAAGTATCGTAATAATAATAATAATAATAATAATAACCAGAAATGAGAAAAGTTGCACAGCTTTAATGGTTCCCCCTTCCTGCTAAGGTGTTGCTAGGTGGATGCCATGGAGTATGGGGTGTGTATTTAGTTGTTTTAACCAAGTGTTAGTTATGTGTTGTTGAAAACTAATGGGACTCTATGGGAGGAACAAGGGATGAAAAAACAACACATAGAGGAGTGCGGGTCTGGATGACTGTGGATTAGAGCTCAAGGACCTGTTCTGAGTGAGGACGTGGTTTGGTGGCTTTGGTCGGGCAAAGAAATAATTGGGCTTGTGTTGGAGGCAAAAATGAATGGGAGTCTATAAGAGAATCAAGGGATGAGAAAAAAAGACAAACCGATGAGCGCGGGTCAGAACAACACAATCAGTTCTCAGGGGCCGGGCCTGAGACAGAGTGTGTGAGTATTTCCGTCAAGGAAAACATCCTGTTTTAAAAACTGTATACAAGCCCAAATCACAGTTTAAACGGTGTTGATATCTCAGAACCTGCGGAACGAGTGACGCAGCAAAAAAAAAATCTGGCAGAAAAATGAGAAAAATAAAAGAGAAGGATGATATAAAAGGAAGAACAATATAGCAACGCAAACAATGTTTTGTTTAACAATGTCATTAAACAATGGGGCAGTCGTGGGCTGGAGGTCAGGGAACCAGCCATGTGCTGAAGGTTGCCGGTTCGATCCCCTCGGCTGACGGTCCATGACTGAGGAGTCCGCCAGCAAGATTCCTAACCCCCAACTGCTCCCCGGGCCGCCCACTGCTCCGGTGTGCTCACTGACCCCTAGTGTGTGTGTGTGTGTGTGTGTGTTCACTAGTGTGTGTGTCTGAGGTTGTTTCACTGCACGGATGGGTTAAATGCAGAGGTCTAATTTCACAGTGACAAATGGTTCTCAAATAAATATAATAACTCTGTAATCGTGGCTCATCAGCTCTACAAGAGCAACTGATCTAATTTTTTCATTCAGTGTTTATTTAGGGCGAACAAAACTACTTCATTTACTTGTTTCCACATGAAGTCATTTTTCGGCAGCCGCTGAATTCAGTGGACAATAACAACTTCATTTACAGGGCACTTTACGCGGCGCTGGCAGCTCTGAGTGCATTACGGTCAGCTGATAAAGCTTCAGCGTGACCCAATAAAGTATGTTTTCTGTTAGACATGCTGTTCAGGAGCAGCGGATTAGGCTGAAAATGAAAGAGCATCAGTTTAAATCAGTGATAACACTGATCAAATGAAAGAGGCAGAGGTAAATTAAGAGACAGAATTTTAATTAAAAGCTCATTTAAATGTAGCTCTGCGCCAGTTTTCCAGTTACCCTGCAGTTACCCAACAAACACACGGCGTAATGAGACCCACGCTGACCAGTGAGGAGCCTTCGGACCTTCAGAGAAGCTCTAATGAGTTCACAGTCATGTCTTTCAAGTTCAGGTCATATATTGTGCTTGTGTGTGAACTCGGAGTGTTAGAGCGCTACTCCTGTTTCAGTGCTGAGTTCTGGAAGGAAACAAACGGGTTTAAGTCTCGAAACGTCCAGTAGAAAACGGTCCAATCAGGATCGTTCTGTCTGTGGCATTTGGGTAGGTACAGCCTGATAGTAAGAGGATAGTGGGCCACTGTTGACCCACTGATGGCAGAGCTGGTGGTCCACTGGCATTTTGCTCAGTGATTTCCGGACGGTTCACCAGTGGGTGTGCAGATATATCTCATTGTTGTTGGAAGAAAACTTTATGTCTCAAAAACAGCAACTTTACAGGAGAAGGAAAAAACCTACTTCACTTTTAATGTAAGCCAATGGAACCAGGAGTTTTTCCAAGTCATTTATGGCCGTTTCTTTTGGTCCAATTATCATGAAATTTACACACAATGTAAAGAGCAACAGGCATTTTCAAATTATGTCAAAAACAGAAAAACAAAAAAACTATTTACATAAACAAAAAAGTTCCTTTTAATTTAACGCTTATTCCTCCTCTTTTATCTCTACTGCACGGCTACATCATCACACAGGGTTCTGTACTGCAGCACTACTGGACTTTACCTGCCACACAGCTGGAACCCCCAGGACCCTGACCGCTAGCCTGGCCGCTGAGCTACAGGTTAATAAACACAGCAAATCTAGTGTTAGCATAGCTCTTAGCTTAGCTTTATCAAAGGAGACCCACTGAGCTGCCATGCTAATGCTATCATTAGCACAGTCCAGACAAATTTATTTAAATAGAGCTTTTTACAACAGACACAGTCACAAAGCAGCTTTACGGAAAACCTGGGTCTCCATCAGCGTCACCGAGATGAGCTCCCTCAGAGCAAGAGGAGGAACCACTGAGAGGAACCAGAACCCGAAAAGGGAACCCGTCCTCCTCTGGACCACGCCGGACAGCAAACACTCACACAACGCAAGCAACACAAGCTGAGATTTACTATTAATACTGTAGCGCTGGCGTTAAACAAAACATACACTCTTAAAAAAGAAGGTTCTTCAAGGGTTCTTTGGTCAAGAACATGGTCCTATATAGAACCATGAACAGTCGAAGACCTCCTAGAGCCTGTACTGATGATGTGTCGGCGTGAATAAGAGCAGAGCTCAGTGTTCAGTGACTAAACTATGCCGAGCTCTCCTGTCGGCCGGAGACGGACGACAGTAAACCGGATGTTCCATTGTTTTCAGTGGAACCGCGACTGAAAATCCTGCCACCGTGAACAGCAGCGTTCCGCAGTGGTGAGAGCCAAGAGTTCTGTTTTTCCGGCTTTTGCCTTCAAACGCAGCTATGAATAAACTAGATGTTGATTTTTTTTTTGGGATGAAAGAACACAATTAAAGGAGAGCGCCCCCTGCCTGTCTCCACCTGAAATACACTCTCTACATTTCTGGGGCAGTCGTGGGCTGGAGGTCAGGCAACCGACCTCGTGACCGGAAGGTCACCGGTTCGTTCCCCAGAGCCGACAGTACGTGACTGAGGTGTCCTTGAGCAAGACACCTAACCCCCACCTGCTCCCCAGGCGCTGTGGTCAGGGCTGCCCACCGCTCCGGGCAGGTGTGCTCACGACTGCTATAAGATATTCAGCATCACAGCCGTAACATTAGCTTCCTTCAGCGCTCACCAGCTAGCAAAACAAAACCTTAAAAAATGATAAAAATTAACTAATTAGCTGTAGCTTTTTAAGCTCCTCCCACTCAAGACACCTCATCAGAAGTGGGCTGTTAGTCTTTAAACCATAAAGTGTGACTCCGAGGACCCAGCAGCAGCACTGTAGTAGGAGAGTTAGCGTGGAGCGATGCTTACCGCGCCTCTAATTCGTCTCTAGTACAGTGATTCTGTGGTTTATGACACTCTGCTGTCTATAAACAGACGCCGCTCGCGCTTCATCGTTCCGCTACTGCTTTAAGCTGTGCGATGCACTTCTGGCACTTGCGCATGCAGTTAGCATCACGCTAACTGGTGCACATAAGCTTCCATTACTTCTTAGCTACATTAGCCTCGTAGCTCCAGCGCTAACGTCAGACCCCGACCACGCCAGGCTGACCGACTCTGGGCCTGCGTGGGGTAAAGGTTTCACTGCACTATTGCTTTAACTGTCCTCACCATTCCACACGGACCAGATCATGCCACTGGAATGCTGCAGGAATTCTGGGAATCTTCTGGAAAAACCCAGCAGGCCTGGCTTTAATACAGCTGCTCTTCCGGCTGAGTCACCGCAGGGGTCACCACCTTTACCCACAGTGACCTCTGACCCCTATCTACAGCTACACGGTCACACTTTGACCAACAGTTTAACTCCAGCCATCCAGTAGATACAGTGATGAGCTCCAGGCTGGACAGAGGCTCAGCAGCTGGAGTACCGTTAGAACCCTGAGAACCCAGATCCTGCATTTTACTCATGTTCTACTCATTCATTCCAACTGAACAATCACTGCAACGGCACTTCATGTCCACTTATTTATTGCTGCTGTACTGAATCAGTGCCTCCACTATATCTTATCTTCCTCCTGAGGTCACTGTCATAATTCACTTCTACACCATCAGTGATCGTCTCTATTTACCTTTTACAACCAAACAGGCTTCATCTGTTACTGTGCCTTTAAGACCGATATATGTAAATGAGCTCTGCTCTGATTCGAAAAGCAGGCCAAGCTGAAACACTCTTTAAACTGCTGTAGGCTGAAGGGGCGGGGCTAAACTGCTGTAGGCTGAAGGGGTGGGGCTAAACTGCTGTAGGCTGAAGGGGTGGGGCTAAACTGATATAGGCTGGAGGGGCGGGGCTAAACTGCTGTAGGCTGAAGAGGCAGGGCTAAACTTCTTTAGGCTGAAGGGGCGGGGCTACACTACTGTAAGCTGGAGGGGCGGGGCTACACTACTGTAGGCTGGAGGGGCGGGGCTACACTACTGTAGGCTGGAGGGGCGGGGCTAAACTGCTGTATGCTGAAGGGGCGGGGCTAAACTGCTGTAGGCTGGAGGGGCGGGGCTAAACTGCTGTAGGCTGAAGGGGCGGGGCTAAACTGCTGTAGGCTGGAGGGGCGGGGCTAAACTGCTGAGAACTGTGAACGTTACGCTATGAAGGTTTGAAGGTTTGGTATTTCCATCGTTAATTAAAGGGATCGGGGTCAGTTTCGGGCAGTATGGGCTCTTTAAGCTGTTCCTCCCTCAGAGGCGAGCGGTATCCGAGCGGTCACTCTGAGGTCTGTCTCTGACGGAGCTGTAATGACGGGGTGGACGTGCCGCTCTGCAGCAGAACCTTCACCATCTGGGCAGGAGAATAATTACACACTGGCTTCATCGCCGCGGCCGCAGAGACACAGGGGATTATGGGCATTACCGTCCTGTGTGACATCATCGCGGCATCCTCAGAGCGGAGGTCAGACGCGTGGTCAGAGCGGAGGAATTAAAGACGAATAAATTAGAGAGAATCTGCTGCGCAGGTACAGCAGCACTGAACACACGTCCCCCTCGCTTCATCACTGTAACCCCCTCACACAGGCCCACCACCACACACACGCCTATTTACCCCAGTTTAAATATGCGCATATTGCAGGAGCTCAGTTACTGCCCTTCAGGCTGACCACTGCAGGAAATACTGAACTGATGGGTCTTATTTTAACGAGGTTAATTCAGTGAATAAATGATCTGTAGATCAGTTTAAATTCTTACAGGTTTAACTGGCCTCAACTCATTTCTGTTTTTAGTGCAGCCGTGTTTATTCAGTGCCTGTTTACTGCGATTTGATTGTTTGTTTATGTACATATGCAGATTATTCTGTAAGTGACACCATGTCAGCTGGTGACTAGTGGGTTCCAGGCACTGTAAGCATGTTGGGTTATTATTACCTGTTGGCGCTGATATGAAGAGTTTAACTGCATAAACAGAAATTTCCACTGTAATGAATTTACATAAAAATATTATAGTTTTACTCCTATATTATAACACTAATACATGATGAGTGAAGAGTGTTTAGCCCCGCCCACAGGTCCCTGAGCTCCCGCTTTAATACTAAATCAGCTCCGAGGCGTGTGAGTGTGCATGTGTGTGTGTGTGCGTGTGTGTGTGTGTGCGTGCGTGTGTGTGTGTGTGTGAGAGAGAGGAAGGATGGGCAGGGTGTAACTGACTCACTCCCCCCCTCAGTGTGAGTGATTCAGTGAAGATGAGTTTATGTTGGCTTTCAGGAGTGACCTCACTGACTCCTCACTGACTCCAAGCCGACTCCACGCCTCGCTCAGCTCAGCACAGACACATTAAACACTCCCTCACCTCACACCAACACCAACAGCATCACTGATACTGCACAGAGGTGTAAAATACACTGAAAGCTGTGATTAAAGAGCCCATAGCCTGCATTCTCTTACAGTTCCTCCTATAACTGCTCTAGGCAGAATGGGCGGGGCTAAAGTGCTGTAGGCTGAATGGGCAGGGCTAAAGTGCTGTAGGCTGAATGGGCGGGGCTAAAGTGCTGTAGGCCAAATGGGTGCAGCTAAACTGCTGTAGGCCGAATGGGTGGAGCTAAATGTATGTAGGCTGAGTGGGTGGAGCTAAACCGCTATAAAAACAATAAATTCAAAACGAGCCCCATTTTGGTTTCATTATGTGACTGTCTGTACTGTAGTGTGAACAGAAAGTGTAACCATGTTTCTATATCACATCCAAGTCTCAGTTTCAGGTCTAGGTCTAAAGGATACGAGCCCTTTAACGCTTGCAGTGATCTGAGTTATACAGCGTTGACTGATTAAAGCGCCTGTCCCATACAGTGAGTCCGTACTTGTGGGTGAGTCAGTGCAGGGATCTTCCTGTTAGCCTAGCGTGCTCTTCCTCTCCCTCACCGTCTCACAGGTGCGGCGGGGCAGGAAACAGGAAGTGAGGAAACGGGACTCAGACGCCCTATGAAGCTCCACACAGTGTGAGGAAAGAGCGTCTCGCCTGTATGAGAGTCATAAATAAATAAAACTGAGTGGTAATTAAGGGGGCCAAGCACCCAACAGCAAGTTTCACCCGCTGACTGAGCAGGCCTGAGGCAGTCTGGAGAACCACTACAGCGTTACTCACCCTCACATATTCACCATGAACTCAAGTCCTCACTGAACCCTCTAATCCACAGACAGAGAAGTCCACATTTCTGCCCTTTAATTACATCTCCTTTAAGGGCCTGTATCATGGAAAATCTTACTCATCTCGCTTTAGGTGCTTGGAGTTTGATGCAGTATGTAAACACTGTTAAAGCTCCAAAATGGAAATCACTGCATGGGCTCAGAAACACTTCTGAATACCACTGACTGTGAACACAGTTCATCACTGCATCCACAAATGCTGTTAAACTCTAAAACACAAAGAAGAACCCAAATATAAACAGGATCCAGAAACGCTGCCACCTTCTCTGGGCCTGAGCTCATTTACAATGGACTGAGGGGAAGTGGAAAAGTGTCCGGCAGTCCGACGGATCAGCATTTGAAATTCTTTATGGAAGTCATGGACGCTGTGTCCTCCGGGCTGAAGACCCCTCAGCTTGTTATCAGTGCTCAGTTCTAAAGCCAGTATTCATGATGGTTTAGGGGGCATTAGTGCTCATGGCCTGGGTGACCTGCTCATCTGTGAAGGCGCCATGAAAGCTGAATGATATAAACATGTTTTATCAACATCTGCTGCCGTCGAGACGACGTCTTTTTCAGGGAAGGCCTTGATTATTTCAGACGTCAAACTACATTCTGCATGCATTACAGCAGCACTGCTCCGTATTAAAAGAGTCCAGGTGCTAAGGTTCTTTGAAATAATAGATACATTTTTAGTCATATGCAAGTCATACAATCTTTTAATGGTTCTACACAGAACCAATTTTGGACTGTTTTGTTCCTAATATACCTGGAATACTGGGTAAAAAATATAACAAAACTTTTTAATGTCTAGTTTCCGCTCTGAAAGATTCAACGGTTCCTTAGTAAAGAAAATGTTTCTGTCTAGAACAATGAATACGCAAAGGATCATCTGCATCACTGAATGGTTCTTTGCACCATGAAAGTGTTCTTTAGATTGATGGAGAAAGTGCTGTAAATGGTGTTATTCAGAACCTATAGAACCAGAAGGGTTCTATATTGCATCAGAAAGGGTTCTTCTAGAACGTCTATAGCACTAAAAAGCATGCTTCTATAGTTAAAATGTCAAGCTTGTTTACAATAGCAGACCTCTTTTTGCAGCTATCTAGAACCACATACAACACATTCTCCATCGATCTGAAGAACCTTTCACCGTGTGAAGAAACCCTTAATCATGCAAATGGTTCTTTGAGTGTTCATAGTTCTATATAGAACCACTATCTTTACTAAAGAACCCCTGAAGAACGTTAAGAGTGCATAGCATTTTAGCCTGGATTGTATTACTGAATAAGACTTTACAATTTAAATAAACAATAACAATTATTATAATTATTACATTAATGATAATAATAAGCAGCATGTGAGTACAGTGAGTGTACAGTGGGGGCGAAGGGGGGGGGGGGTAATCAGGCCGTTAGGGTTAGTGCTGTATCTAACAGGATTAACGTGGTCTCATGGCTCGGGGGCTTGTTTCTGTAATCATGTGACCCGACTGTAACCCAGACTGTGATCAGGACTGAACCGCACGTGTTCAATCTCCATCACAGCCTGCAGCAGATTAACACTCAGCACAGTCACAATAACCGGCACTAACTATCGAGAGCCGGTTATTTATTCAGTCTAATGAGAAACTGTAGAACGGACTCGGTTTATATAACAATACCTACATTTAGAGTCGGTTATTCATTCAGCCTAACGAGAAACTGTAGAACAGACTCGGTTTATATCACAATACCTACATGTAGAGCCGGTTATTCATTCAGTCTAATGAGAAACTGTAGAACGGACTCGGTTTATATCACAATACCTACATTTAGAGTCGGTTATTCATTCAGTCTAATGAGAAACTGTAGAACAGACTCAGTTTATATCACAATACCTACATGTAGAGCCGGTTATTCATTCAGTCTAATGAGAAACTGTAGAACAGACTCGGTTTATATCACAATACCTACATTTAGAGTCGGTTATTCATTCAGTCTAATGAGAAACTGTAGAACAGACTCGGTTTATATCACAACTCCTACATTTAGAGTCGGTTATTCATTCAGCCTAATGAGAAACTGTAGAACGGACTCGGTTTATATCACAATACCTACATTTAGAGTCGGTTATTCATTCAGCCTAATGAGAAACTGTAGAACGGACTCGGTTTATATCACAATACCTACATTTAGAGTCGGTTATTCATTCAGTCTAATGAGAAACTGTAGAACGGACTCGGTTTATATCACAATACCTACATTTAGAGTCGGTTATTCATTCAGTCTAATGAGAAACTGTAGAACAGACTCGGTTTATATCACAATACCTACATTTAGAGTCGGTTATTCATTCAGCCTAACGAGAAACTGTAGAACGGACTCGGTTTATATCACAATACCTACATGTAGAGCCGGTTATTCATTCAGCCTAATGAGAAACTGTAGAACAGACTCTGTTTATATCACCTCATACAGCCTCATACAGCTTCACACAGCTTCACACAGCTCTTACAGCTTCACACAGCTTACAGCTTCATACAGCTTCATACAGCTTCACACAGCTTCATACAGCTTCATACAGCTCTTACAGCTTCACACAGCTTACAGCTTCATACAGCTTCACACAGCTTCACACAGCTTCATACAGCTTCATACAGCTCTTACAGCTTTACACAGCTTACAGCTTCATACAGCTTCATACAGCTTCACACAGCTTCATACAGCTTCATACAGCTTCACACAGCTTCACACAGCTTCACACAGCTTCATACAGCTCTTACAGCTTCTTACAGCATCACACAGCTTCATACAGCTCTTACAGCTTCATACAGCTCTTATAGCTTCACACAGCTTCACACAGCTTCATACAGCTCTTACAGCTTCATACAGCTCTTACAGCTTCACACAGCTTCACACAGCTTCATACAGCTCTTACAGCTTCTTACAGCATCACACAGCTTCATACAGCTCTTACAGCTTCATACAGCTCTTATAGCTTCACACAGCTTCACACAGCTTCATACAGCTCTTACAGCTTCATACAGCTCTTACAGCTTCACACAGCTTCACACAGCTTCATACAGCTCTTACAGCTTCATACAGCTTCACACAGCTTCATACAGCTTCATACAGCTTCATACAGCTCTTACAGCTTCATACAGCTCTTACAGCTTCACACAGCTTCATACAGCTTCATACAGCTCAAACAGCTTCACACAGCTTACAGCTTCATACAGCTTCATACAGCTTCACACAGCTTCATACAGCTTCACACAGCTTCACACAGCTTCATACAGCTCTTACAGCTTCTTACAGCTTCACACAGCTTCATACAGCTCTTACAGCTTCATACAGCTCTTATAGCTTCACACAGCTTCACACAGCTTCATACAGCTCTTACAGCTTCATACAGCTCTTACAGCTTCACACAGCTTCACACAGCTTCATACAGCTCTTACAGCTTCATACAGCTTCACACAGCTTCATACAGCTTCATACAGCTTCATACAGCTTCATACAGCTCTTACAGCTTCATACAGCTCTTACAGCTTCACACAGCTTCATACAGCTTCATACAGCTCAAACAGCTTCACACAGCTTCATACAGCTTCATACAGCTTCACACAGCTTCATACAGCTTCATACAGCTTCATACAGCTCTTACAGCTTCATACAGCTCTTACAGCTTCACACAGCTTCATACAGCTTCATACAGCTCAAACAGCTTCACACAGCTTCATACAGCTCAAACAGCTTCATACAGCTCATATAGCTTCATACAGCTTCATACAGCTTCATACAGCTCATATAGGTCACATAACCCAGACACAGAGTGATGATTCCACAGACACTGAACCACCTACTCTTCATCCTCTGAGCCTGGAGGCCTGGGGTTGAAGTTCAGGGTCAGAGGAGTGTGACGGGAGGAATGTGGAGCTGGAGGAGGAATCCCTGCTATGGAGCGTTTTCTTACAGTGAGTGACAGGTGCTGATCTCAGAGCAGCCACAACGACTCCTGTCTGCTCTATTTATACAGCAGTTATCCTGAACGCAGCCTCTTCATCACGGATCACACCGAACGTGCATCCGTCTGTACAGCAGGGCTAACACGGCTTCTGCGGATCCACTGGGTTTATTTTTACTGGTGTTTATTTCCATTCAGCTCCGGTTCGCTTTAAGGGGCTTTAACAGATTTATTGTGTTTGTTCTCTGAATGTGACAGATTTAGTTAAGTTTCGGTTTTAGTTTTAGCACCAAGATAAACGCTGTGATATGAGGAGTTTAATCAGAGTAGAATACGATGAACTAGCTTGTAGCTAGTGCTTCAGCGCTGAGCTAACACATTAGCTTGTAGCTAGTGCTTCAGCGCTGAGCTAACACATTAGCTTGTAGCTAGTGCTTCAGCGCTGAGCTAACACATTAGCTTGTGGCTAGTGCTTCAGCGCTGAGCTAACACATTAGCTTGTAGCTAGTGCTTCAGCGCTGAGCTAACACATTAGCTTGTAGCTAGTGCTTCAGCTCTGAGCTAACACATTAGCTTGTGGCTAATGCTGTAAATCTGCCTGCCTGTCTGCCTGTCTGTCTGCCTGTCTGTCTGTCTGTCTGCCTGCCTGTCTGTCTGTCTGCCTGCCTGCCTGCATCAATACAGAATGATGACACCACAGTGATACTTTTGTTAATTTTCATAATCCACTAATAATTATTACACTATTATGTCACGATACAGGTAAATACACCACGTCATGTGACGTACTCTAATGTCTTCACCGGTCCCCTATAAGAACCACTCTGCGTGATACACTGTGCTGGGTGCTGCAGTGTGGGTTCCAGACTGAGGCTGAACACACTTCAGGGTTCCTCTGAGTCCAGAACCTCTGTGTTCTCCTCCTGTGCAGTTCTGCATGTAATTAATGGGGCTGAATGCAGAAATACTGTTCAATTATTCACAGAACATCCGCTGCATTAATAATTCAATAAATTATCCATGGAACTAATAACCCTTACAGCACCGTTCAGCAGAGGAAATTCCACACGGCACCAAAACACCTCCAGCTACTGCGCAAGCAGCCCAGCTCAGAACCCAGCTGACCTATTAAAGTCACAGCCTGGCCAAAACTCTCATTTGACCCACTTTGCCCAGATGTGGCCCACCAGCCAAGATGTGTTCGGTGTCTGAAGTCTGCTTATTTAGGCTTAGCACCGGAGCTATGTGGCTAATGTAGCTAACAAGCATGGGAAGCTTATACCTCACCAATTAGCACGGTGCTAACTGCATCACCAAACCATCACACGCTCGCCTCAAACTGTGTGGAGCTATTAACAGTGAACACAGTGTAAATGTTAAAAACGGTGTTATATTAAAATAGAGTGTTTATGTTAAACATCCAGCAAGGTTTGAGTTAAAAACATAAGACAGAAATATAATAAAACTAAACCAAACCGACAGCTGAGCTAGTGTGATAACTCCGTTATTATGCATTCTAGGCTATCCTTGTTTGGTGATTAGCTTTCACTTAATGGTTGGGTTTTGCTTGGTGGTTAGCTTTTGTTTGGTGGTTGGGTTTTGCTTGGTGGTTAGCTTTTGTTTGGTGGTTGGGTTTTGCTTGGTGGTTAGCTTTTGCTAGGTGGTTGGCTTTCACTTGGTGGTTAGCTTTTGTTTGGTGGTTGGGTTTTGCTTGGTGGTTAGCTTTTGTTTGGTGGCTGGCTTTCACTTAATGGTTGGGTTTTGCTTGGTGGTTAGCTTTTGTTTGGTGGTTGGGTTTTGCTTGGTGGTTAGCTTTTGTTTGGTGGTTGGGTTTTGCTTGGTGGTTAGCTTTTGTTTGGTGGTTGGGTTTTGCTTGGTGGTTAGCTTTTGTTTGGTGGTTGGGTTTTGCTTGGTGGTTAGCTTTTGTTTGGTGGCTGGCTTTCACTTAGTGTTTGGGTTTTGCTTGGTGGTTAGCTTTTGCTAGGTGGTTGGCTTTCACTTGGTGGTTAGCTTTCTATCTGTATGATTTCCTGACTCAAACACAGAGAGATCTAACAGCTTAGTTAAAGCTGTGTGGGCGGGGCAAACCACATTAACCTTGTGATTGGTGAGGATACTGCTTACAGGTGCTCTAAGCGAGCAATCAGAATGGCCCAGTTTACATCAAAAGAGAAGAATTTTGGCCAAACGCATAAGTCATTGATTGAACACTTGGGAGGTTACTCACAGGAAGCACTGTGTATTGATGTTGTGGCCCAAAGCGAGATTAACCTACTTACCAAGAA